>NW_027422629.1:382500-485000 GCF_048934315.1 Petromyzon marinus
GATGCTACTGATGATGATGGTGATGATGATGGTGATGGAGTTGACTATGCTGCCTGAATGACTCAATCTGAGAGCGCTTTGGGGAAGAATGGACGGGACTGAGACACGGGTCAGTGACCCAGGGAGACACGGGGAGAGGGAGACACGGGGGTCGACTCAGCCTCAAATGAGTACCTAGTATACTGGGGATACAAAGGCGGCCGGGCGGGCGTGGTGCTGGCCACCCGCCTCTAATGTGTGTGCCACAGATCATAGGCGCTGATGCTACTCGCTACTAACAGCACTTGCCCCTGCAGCCCTGTTAGAGGCTATACGGGGGAGCTTTGTCTGTGTATAGGTGCTGCTGCTACTCGCTACTAACAGCACTTGCCCCTACAGCTCTGCTAGAGGCTACCTGGGGGATCTTTGTCTGTGTATAGGTGCTGCTGCTGCTACTCGCTTCTAACAGCACTTGCCCCTACAGCTCTGCTAGAGGCTACACGGGGGATCTTTGTCTGTGTATAGGCGCTGCTGCTACTCGCTACTGACAGCACTTGCCCCTACAGCCCTGCTAGAGGCTACACGGGGGATCTTTGTCTGTGTATAGGTGCTGCTGCTACTCGCTACTAACAGCACTTGCCCCTACAGCTCTGCTAGAGGCTACCTGGGGGTTTTTTGTCTGTGTATAGGTGCTGCTGCTACTCGCTACTGACAGCACTTGCCCCTACAGCCCTGCTAGAGGCTACCTGAGGGAGCTTTGTCTGTGTATAGGTGCTGCTGCTACTCGCTACTAACAGCACTTGCCCCTACAGCCCTGTTAGAGGCTACACGGGGGAGCTTTGTCTGTCTGTGTGTGGTCTCTCACCCAGCACAGGAAGGATGACCGTGGACACGCAGATAAGAGACTCACCCCCCCCCCTCTAGCCCCCCCCCTCTAGCCCCCCCTTACTCCCCCCTAACCCCCCCTCTCACCCCCCCCTCTAACCCCCCCCTCCAACACTGAACCCTGTGGGAGTCTCACTGATTAACACTGAACTCTGTGGGAGTCTCAGTGATTAACACTGAACCCTATGGGAGTCTCAGTGATTAACACTGAACCCTATGGGAGTCTCAGTGATTAACACTGAACTCTGTGGGAGTCTCAGTGATTAACACTGAACCCTATGGGAGTCTCACTGATTAACACTGAACCCTGTGGGAGTCTCAGTGATTAACACTGAACCCTGTGGGAGTCTCAGTGATTAACACTGAACCCTGTGGGAGTCTCAGTGATTAACACTGAACTCTATGGGAGTCTCAGTGATTAACACTGAACCCTATGGGAGTCTCAGTGATTAACACTGAACTCTGTGGGAGTCTCAGTGATTAACACTGAACCCTATGGGAGTCTCACTGATTAACACTGAACCCTGTGGGAGTCTCAGTGATTAACACTGAACCCTGTGGGAGTCTCAGTGATTAACACTGAACTCTGTGGGAGTCTCAGTGATTAACACTGAACCCTATGGGAGTCTCACTGATTAACACTGAACCCTGTGGGAGTCTCAGTGATTAACACTGAACCCTGTGGGAGTCTCAGTGATTAACACTGAACCCTGTGGGAGTCTCAGTGATTAACACTGAACTCTATGGGAGTCTCAGTGATTAACACTGAACCCTATGGGAGTCTCAGTGATTAACACTGAACTCTGTGGGAGTCTCAGTGATTAACACTGAACCCTATGGGAGTCTCACTGATTAACACTGAACCCTGTGGGAGTCTCAGTGATTAACACTGAACCCTGTGGGAGTCTCAGTGATTAACACTGAACCCTGTGGGAGTCTCAGTGATTAACACTGAACACTGTGGGAGTCTCAGTGATTAACACAGAACCCTGTGGGAGTCTCAGTGATTGACACTGAACTCTGTGGGAGTCTCAGTGATTAACACTGAACCCTGTGGGAGTCTCAGTGATTAACACTGAACCCTGTGGGAGTCTCAGAGATTAGCACTGAACCCTGTGGGAGTCCCAGTGATTAACACTGAACCTTGTGGGAGTCTAAGTGCTTAACACTGAACCCTGTGGGAGTCTCAGTGATTAACACAGAACCCTATGGGAGTCTCAGTGATTAACACTGAACCCTGTGGGAGTCTCAGTGATTAACACTGAACCCTGTGGGAGTCTCAGTGATGAACACTGAACCCTGTGGGAGTCTCAGAGATTAGCACTGAACCCTGTGGGAGTCTCAGAGATTAGTACTGAACCTTGTGGGAGTCTCAGTGATTAATACTGAACCCTGTGGGAGTCTCAGTAATTAACACAGAACCCTACGGGAGTTTCAGTGATTAACACTGAACCCTATGGGAGTTTCCGTGATTAACACTGAACCCTGTGGGAGTCTCAGTGATTAACACTGAACCCTGTGGGAGTCTCAGTGATTAACACTGAACCCTATGGCAGTCTCAGTGATTAACACTGAACCCTGTGGGAGTCTCACTGATTAACACTGAACCCTGTGGGAGTCTCAGTGATTAACACTGAACCCTATGGGAGTCTCTCTGATTAACACTGAACCCTGTGGGAGTCTCACTGATTAACACTGAACCCTATGGGAGTCTCAGTCATTAACACTGAACCCTGTGGGAGTCTTAGTGATTAACACAACCCTATAGGAGTCTCAGTGATTAACAATGAACCCTGTGGGAGTCTCACTGATAAACAGTGAACCCTGTGGGAGTTTCAGTGATTAACACTGAACCCTATGGGAGTTTCCGTGATTAACACTGAACCCTGTGGGAGTCTCAGTGATTAGCACTGAACCTTGTGGGAGTCTCAGTGATTAACAATGAACCCTGTGGGAGTCTCAGTGATTAACACTGAACCCTATGGCAGTCTCAGTGATTAACACTGAACCCTGTGGGAGTCTCACTGATTAACACTGAACCCTGTGGGAGTCTCAGTGATTAACACTGAACCCTATGGGAGTCTCTCTGATTAACACTGAACCCTGTGGGAGTCTCAGTGATTAGCACTGAACCTTGTGGGAGTCTCAGTGATTAACACTGAACCCTGTGGGAGTCTCAGTGATTAACACTGAACCCTATGGCAGTCTCAGTGATTAACACTGAACCCTGTGGGAGTCTCACTGATTAACACTGAACCCTGTGGGAGTCTCAGTGATTAACACTGAACCCTATAGGAGTCTCTCTGATTAACACTGAACCCTGTGGGAGTCTCAGTGATTAACACTGAACCCTGTGGGAGTCTCAGTGATTAACACTGAACCCTGTGGGAGTCTCAGTGATTAACACTGAACCCTATGGGAGTCTCAGTGATTAACACTGAACCCTGTGGGAGTCTCAGTGATTAACACTGAACCCTGTGGGAGTCTCAGTGATTAACACTGAACCCTGTGGGAGTCTCAGTGATTAACACTGAACCCTATGGGAGTCTCAGTGATTAACACTGAACCCTGTGGGAGTCTCAGTGATTAACACTGAACCCTGTGGGAGTCTCAGTGATGAACACTGAACCCTGTGGGAGTCTCAGAGATTAGCACTGAACCCTGTGGGAGTCTCAGAGATTAGTACTGAACCTTGTGGGAGTCTCAGTGATTAATACTGAACCCTGTGGGAGTCTCAGTAATTAACACAGAACCCTACGGGAGTTTCAGTGATTAACACTGAACCCTATGGGAGTTTCCGTGATTAACACTGAACCCTGTGGGAGTCTCAGTGATTAACACTGAACCCTGTGGGAGTCTCAGTGATTAACACTGAACCCTATGGCAGTCTCAGTGATTAACACTGAACCCTGTGGGAGTCTCACTGATTAACACTGAACCCTGTGGGAGTCTCAGTGATTAACACTGAACCCTATGGGAGTCTCTCTGATTAACACTGAACCCTGTGGGAGTCTCACTGATTAACACTGAACCCTGTGGGAGTCTCAGTGATTAACACTGAACCCTGTGGGAGTCTCAGAGATTAGCACTGAACCCTGTGGGAGTCCCAGTGATTAACACTGAACCTTGTGGGAGTCTAAGTGCTTAACACTGAACCCTGTGGGAGTCTCAGTGATTAACACAGAACCCTATGGGAGTCTCAGTGATTAACACTGAACCCTGTGGGAGTCTCAGTGATTAACACTGAACCCTGTGGGAGTCTCAGTGATGAACACTGAACCCTGTGGGAGTCTCAGAGATTAGCACTGAACCCTGTGGGAGTCTCAGAGATTAGTACTGAACCTTGTGGGAGTCTCAGTGATTAATACTGAACCCTGTGGGAGTCTCAGTAATTAACACAGAACCCTACGGGAGTTTCAGTGATTAACACTGAACCCTATGGGAGTTTCCGTGATTAACACTGAACCCTGTGGGAGTCTCAGTGATTAACACTGAACCCTGTGGGAGTCTCAGTGATTAACACTGAACCCTATGGCAGTCTCAGTGATTAACACTGAACCCTGTGGGAGTCTCACTGATTAACACTGAACCCTGTGGGAGTCTCAGTGATTAACACTGAACCCTATGGGAGTCTCTCTGATTAACACTGAACCCTGTGGGAGTCTCACTGATTAACACTGAACCCTATGGGAGTCTCAGTCATTAACACTGAACCCTGTGGGAGTCTTAGTGATTAACACAACCCTATAGGAGTCTCAGTGATTAACAATGAACCCTGTGGGAGTCTCACTGATAAACAGTGAACCCTGTGGGAGTTTCAGTGATTAACACTGAACCCTATGGGAGTTTCCGTGATTAACACTGAACCCTGTGGGAGTCTCAGTGATTAGCACTGAACCTTGTGGGAGTCTCAGTGATTAACAATGAACCCTGTGGGAGTCTCACTGATAAACAGTGAACCCTGTGGGAGTTTCAGTGATTAACACTGAACCCTATGGGAGTTTCCGTGATTAACACTGAACCCTGTGGGAGTCTCAGTGATTAACACTGAACCCTGTGGGAGTCTCAGTGATTAACACTGAACCCTATGGCAGTCTCAGTGATTAACACTGAACCCTGTGGGAGTCTCACTGATTAACACTGAACCCTGTGGGAGTCTCAGTGATTAACACTGAACCCTATAGGAGTCTCTCTGATTAACACTGAACCCTGTGGGAGTCTCAGTGATTAACACTGAACCCTGTGGGAGTCTCAGTGATTAACACTGAACCCTGTGGGAGTCTCAGTGATTAACACTGAACCCTATGGGAGTCTCAGTGATTAACACTGAACCCTGTGGGAGTCTCAGTGATTAACACTGAACCCTGTGGGAGTCTCAGTGATTAACACTGAACCCTGTGGGAGTCTCAGTGATTAACACTGAACCCTATGGGAGTCTCAGTGATTAACACTGAACCCTGTGGGAGTCTCAGTGATTAACACTGAACCCTGTGGGAGTCTCAGTGATGAACACTGAACCCTGTGGGAGTCTCAGAGATTAGCACTGAACCCTGTGGGAGTCTCAGAGATTAGTACTGAACCTTGTGGGAGTCTCAGTGATTAATACTGAACCCTGTGGGAGTCTCAGTAATTAACACAGAACCCTACGGGAGTTTCAGTGATTAACACTGAACCCTATGGGAGTTTCCGTGATTAACACTGAACCCTGTGGGAGTCTCAGTGATTAACACTGAACCCTGTGGGAGTCTCAGTGATTAACACTGAACCCTATGGCAGTCTCAGTGATTAACACTGAACCCTGTGGGAGTCTCACTGATTAACACTGAACCCTGTGGGAGTCTCAGTGATTAACACTGAACCCTATGGGAGTCTCTCTGATTAACACTGAACCCTGTGGGAGTCTCACTGATTAACACTGAACCCTATGGGAGTCTCAGTCATTAACACTGAACCCTGTGGGAGTCTTAGTGATTAACACAACCCTATAGGAGTCTCAGTGATTAACAATGAACCCTGTGGGAGTCTCACTGATAAACAGTGAACCCTCTGGGAGTTTCAGTGATTAACACTGAACCCTATGGGAGTTTCCGTGATTAACACTGAACCCTGTGGGAGTCTCAGTGATTAGCACTGAACCTTGTGGGAGTCTCAGTGATTAACAATGAACCCTGTGGGAGTCTCACTGATAAACAGTGAACCCTGTGGGAGTTTCAGTGATTAACACTGAACCCTATGGGAGTTTCCGTGATTAACACTGAACCCTGTGGGAGTCTCAGTGATTAACACTGAACCCTGTGGGAGTCTCAGTGATTAACACTGAACCCTATGGCAGTCTCAGTGATTAACACTGAACCCTGTGGGAGTCTCACTGATTAACACTGAACCCTGTGGGAGTCTCAGTGATTAACACTGAACCCTATAGGAGTCTCTCTGATTAACACTGAACCCTGTGGGAGTCTCACTGATTAACACTGAACCCTATGGGAGTCTCAGTCATTAACACTGAACCCTGTGGGAGTCTTAGTGATTAACACAACCCTATAGGAGTCTCAGTGATTAACAATGAACCCTGTGGGAGTCTCACTGACAGTGAACCCTGTGGGAGTCTCAGTGATTAACACTGAACCCTGTGGGAGTCTCAGTGATGAACACTGAACCCTGTTGGAGTCTCAGTGATTAACACTGAACCCTATGGGAGTCTCAGTGATTAACACTGAACCCTGTGGGAGTCTCAGTGATTCACACTGAACCCTGTGGGAGTCTCACTGATTAACACTGAACCCTGTGGGAGTCTCACTGATTAACACTGAACCCTGTGGGAGTCTCAGTGATTAACGCTGAACCCTGTGGGAGTCTCAGTGATTAACACTGAACTCTGTGGGAGTTTCCGTGATTAACACTGAACCCTGTGGGAGTCTCAGTGATTAACACTGAACCCTGTGGGAGTCTCAGTGATTAACACTGAACCCTATGGGAGTCTCAGTGATTAACACTGAACCCTGTGGGAGTCTCACTGATTAACACTGAACCCTATGGGAGTCTCAGTGATTAACACTGAACTCTGTGGGAGTCTCAGTGATTGACACTGAACCCTGTGGGAGTCTCAGTGATTAACACTGAACCCTGTGGGAGTCTCAGTGATTAACACTGAGCCCTATGGGAGTCTCGGTGATTAACACTGAACCCTTTGGGAGTCTCAGTGATTAACACTGAACCCTGTGGGAGTCTCAGTGATTAACACTGAGCCCTATGGGAGTCTCGGTGATTAACACTGAACCCTGTGGGAGTCTCAGTGATTAACACTGAACCCTGTTGGAGTCTCAGTGATTAACACTGAACCCTATGGCAGTCTCAGTGATTAACACTGAACCCTGTGGGAGTCTCACTGATTAACACTGAACCCTGTGGGAGTCTCCGTGATTAACACTGAACCCTATGGGAGTCTCTCTGATTAACACTGAACCCTGTGGGAGTCTCACTGATTAACACTGAACCCTATGGGAGTCTCAGTCATTAACACTGAACCCTGTGGGAGTCTTAGTGATTAACACAACCCTATAGGAGTCTCAGTGATTAACAATGAACCCTGTGGGAGTCTCACTGATAAACAGTGAACCCTCTGGGAGTTTCAGTGATTAACACTGAACCCTATGGGAGTTTCCGTGATTAACACTGAACCCTGTGGGAGTCTCAGTGATTAGCACTGAACCTTGTGGGAGTCTCAGTGATTAACAATGAACCCTGTGGGAGTCTCACTGATAAACAGTGAACCCTGTGGGAGTTTCAGTGATTAACACTGAACCCTATGGGAGTTTCCGTGATTAACACTGAACCCTGTGGGAGTCTCAGTGATTAACACTGAACCCTGTGGGAGTCTCAGTGATTAACACTGAACCCTATGGCAGTCTCAGTGATTAACACTGAACCCTGTGGGAGTCTCACTGATTAACACTGAACCCTGTGGGAGTCTCAGTGATTAACACTGAACCCTATAGGAGTCTCTCTGATTAACACTGAACCCTGTGGGAGTCTCACTGATTAACACTGAACCCTATGGGAGTCTCAGTCATTAACACTGAACCCTGTGGGAGTCTTAGTGATTAACACAACCCTATAGGAGTCTCAGTGATTAACAATGAACCCTGTGGGAGTCTCACTGACAGTGAACCCTGTGGGAGTCTCAGTGATTAACACTGAACCCTGTGGGAGTCTCAGTGATGAACACTGAACCCTGTTGGAGTCTCAGTGATTAACACTGAACCCTATGGGAGTCTCAGTGATTAACACTGAACCCTGTGGGAGTCTCAGTGATTCACACTGAACCCTGTGGGAGTCTCACTGATTAACACTGAACCCTGTGGGAGTCTCACTGATTAACACTGAACCCTGTGGGAGTCTCAGTGATTAACGCTGAACCCTGTGGGAGTCTCAGTGATTAACACTGAACTCTGTGGGAGTTTCCGTGATTAACACTGAACCCTGTGGGAGTCTCAGTGATTAACACTGAACCCTGTGGGAGTCTCAGTGATTAACACTGAACCCTATGGGAGTCTCAGTGATTAACACTGAACCCTGTGGGAGTCTCACTGATTAACACTGAACCCTATGGGAGTCTCAGTGATTAACACTGAACTCTGTGGGAGTCTCAGTGATTGACACTGAACCCTGTGGGAGTCTCAGTGATTAACACTGAACTCTGTGGGAGTCTCAGTGATTAACACTGAACCCTTTGGGAGTCTCAGTGATTAACACTGAACCCTGTGGGAGTCTCAGTGATTAACACTGAGCCCTATGGGAGTCTCGGTGATTAACACTGAACCCTGTGGGAGTCTCAGTGATTAACACTGAACCCTGTTGGAGTCTCAGTGATTAACACTGAACCCTATGGGAGTCTCACTGATTAACACTGAACCCTGTGTGAGTCTCAGTGATTAACTCTGAACCCTGTGGGAGTCTCACTGATTAACACTGAACCCTGTGGGAGTCTGAGTGATTAACACTGAACCCTGTGTGAGTCTCACTGATTAACACTGAACCCTGTGGGAGTCTCAGTGATTAACACTGAACCCTGTGGGAGTCTCAGTGATGAACACTGAACCCTGTGGGAGTCTCAGAGATTAGCACTGAACCCTGTGGGAGTCTCAGAGATTAGTACTGAACCTTGTGGGAGTCTCAGTGATTAACACTGAACCCTGTGGGAGTCTCATTGATTAACACTGAACCCTGTGGGAGTCTCAGTGATTAACACTGAACCCTGTGGGAGTCTCAGTGATTAACACTGAACCCTGTGGGAGTCTCAGTGATTAACACTGAACCCTATGGGAGTCTCAGTGATTAACATTGAACCCTGTGGGAGTCTCAGTGATTAACACTGAACCCTGTGGGAGTCTCAGTGATTAACACTGAACCCTGTGGGAGTCTCAATGATTAACACTGAACCCTGTGGGAGTCTTACTGATTAACACTGAACCCTGTGGGAGTCTCAGTGATTAACACTGAACCCTGTGGGAGTCTCACTGATTAACACTGAACCCTATGGGAGTCTCAGTGATTAACACTGAACCCTATGGGAGTCTCAGTGATTAACACTGAACCCTGTAGGAGTCTCAGTGATTAACACTGAACCCTATGGGAGTCTCAGTGATTAACACTGAACCCTGTGGGAGTCTCAGTGATTAACACTGAACCCTGTGGGAGTCTCAGTGATTAACACTGAACCCTGTGGGAGTCTCAGTGATTAACACTGAACCCTATGGGAGTTTCAGTGATTAACACTGAACCCTGTGGGAGTTTCAGTGATTAACACTGAACCCTGTGGGAGTCTCAGTGATTAACACTGAGCCCTATGGGAGTCTCGGTGATTAACACTGAACCCTGTGGGAGTCTCATTGATTAACATTGAACCCTATGTGAGTCTCAGTGATTAACACTGAACCTTGTGGGAGTCTCAGTGATTAACACTAAACTCTATGGGAGTCTCAGTGATTAACACTGAACCCTGTGGGAGTCTCAGTGATTAACACTGAACCCCGTGGGAGTCTCACTGATTAACACTGAACCCTATCGGAGTCTCAGTGATTAACACTGAACCCTGTGGGAGTCTCAGTGATTAACACTGAACCCTGTGGGAGTCTCAGTGATTAACACTGAACCATATGGGAGTCTCAGTGATTAACACTGAACCCTGTGGGAGTCTCAGTGATTAACACTGAACCCTGTTGGAGTCTCAGTGATTAACACTGAACCTTGTGGGAGTCTCAGTGATTAACATTGAACCCTGTGGGAGTCTCACTGATTAACACTGAACCCTATCGGAGTCTCAGTGATTAACACTGAACCCTGTGGGAGTCTCAGTGATTAACACTGAACGCTGTGCGAGTCTCAGTGATTAACACTGAACCATATGGGAGTCTCAGTGATTAACACTGAACCCTGTGGGAGTCTCAGTGATTAACACTGAACCCTGTTGGAGTCTCAGTGATTAACACTGAACCTTGTGGGAGTTAAGTGATTAACACTAAACTCTATGGGAGTCTCAGTGATTAACACTGAACCCTGTGGGAGTCTCAGTGATTAACATTGAACCCTGTGGGAGTCTCACTGATTAACACTGAATCCTGTGGGAGTCTCAGTGATGAACACTGAACCCTGTGGGGGTCTCATTGAGGCTCCGTGAGGCTTCGCCGTCTGTAGAGACTGATAACAGCGAGTGACTTAAATCTCACAAATAGTTCCAACACCACAGACCACACACACACAGAGAGACAAAGCTCCCCCTTGTAGCCTTCACGGACTGTTGGGGCAAGTGCCGTTAGGAGCGAGTGAGTAAGCATCTCCTGGTTGGCTTGTGGTCAGAACCACGCTTTCCCGGCCGCCTTTGTCTTTCCTGCGCGGGGTTTGTGTCTAACGAGGGAGTGGTGGCGCAGTGGTTAGCGCACTGTGCCGCTCGGCTAACTCGCGACGGAGACCCGGGTTCGATTCCCGCTCACGGCCAACGCAAGCGATAGCGATTATCAGAACCGTTCCTGGACCTCCCCTAGGTCGACTGAGCCTCAAATCGGTGCCTGGTGTGGTGTGTAAACATCACTACTGGGGGAGGGGGGAGACAAAGGCGGCCGGGAGTGGTGCTGGCCACCCACCCCCTCGTGAGCCATAATGGCCACAATAGGTGCTCGCTAACAGCACTTGCCCCTACAGGCTGTTAAGCCTACACGGGGGATCTTTGTATGTGTCTGTGTGTGAAGAATGTATGTATCTGTACGTATCTGTGTGCATGTATCTGTGTGCATGTATCTGTGTGCATGTATCTGTGTGCATGTATCTGTGTGTATGCATCTGCGTGCATGTATCTGCGTGCATGTATCTGTACGTATGTTCGTGTATATGTCTATGTGTATGTATGCGTATGTGTCTGCGTATATGTGTCTGTGTGTATATGTATAATATGTATGTGTCTGTGTGTGCATGTACGTGTCCGGCAAAAACAACCCCCTACCTCCTCATTGGTGTCGGACGGGCAACGCTGTGTTGGGCAGTGCCGTGGGGGGGAGGGACAACTCAGATTGGCCAATCCCCTCGTGGCGTCTGTGACCACCACAGCGGCCAAACG
This sequence comes from Petromyzon marinus, assembly GCF_048934315.1. Lineage (NCBI taxonomy): Eukaryota > Metazoa > Chordata > Hyperoartia > Petromyzontiformes > Petromyzontidae > Petromyzon > Petromyzon marinus. Next base: position 393,974 of record NW_027422629.1, read on the forward strand.
GAGGGCTCTGGACAGGGTGCGAGGGGCTGTGAATCCCTCCACCTTCAATTCATTACCACCAAACCACGTGAAAAATATTCAACGAAGCTTGTGCAGGAGGCCCCAATGGGACAGGCGTCTGTGACGTCTCCTGGCCAAACCCCAATTGGCGGAGCCAGGAGACTGAATCTCTACCCTCGGGGCTCCTCCAGAAACAACGAAAAGCCACTTCGTGTGGCCAAGTGGAATGTTCGAACGCTCACTGCGGAGGAGAGGCTGCCACTCCTCTGTCGGGAGCTGGATCGGTACCGCCTGGATCTCTGTGGCATTCAGGAGGTCCGGTGGACCGGCTCTGGCTCCTGCCAGCATGAGGGGTGGACAGTCCTCTACTCGGGGCAGGAGACTGCCAAACAACAGGGTGTTGCTCTTCTTCTGAACAAAATAATGAAGGGGGCGTGGGGGCGTAGTGGTGAGGTGTGGGAAGCTGTAAGCCCCAGGCTATTTTGGGCTCGCCTTCCCATCAATCGGAGGCGAGGAGTGGTGGTCGTGGTTACTTTTGCCCCCACCGAAGATGAACATCCGTGGAGGGATACAGGCAAAGCCGATGAGTCAGATGCCTTCTATGACCTCCTGTCACATGTGCTGGCTAAAGTGGCCCCTCGGGATAGAGTCATCCAGTTAGGTGACTTCAATGCCCGAGTTGGTAATGATGCTGGCACCTGGTCTGGAGTGATTGGTGGCATGGGCCATATCAGCTCAATCACAATGGTTAGGAGGCTGCTAGACTTCTGTGCAGCCCATGGGCTTTTAATTACCAACACGCTGTTCCGGCATTGGCGTATCCACACATCATGAATGCACGCCGGGTCCAAGCAAGAACATCTGTTGGACTACATAGTGATGGAACAGCAGATGTGGGCCCATGTCCATGACACCAGGACCTACCGTGGAGCTGATCTGCCCACTGACCGTCGACTTGTCATCTGTAAGATGCACCTGCCATTCTTCCACTCCGGTGGTGGGTGTACACCCAGGACCCCATTAAAACCCACAGTGCCTGGTCTCAGCTAGCTGATGAAAGTTGCAAGTGAGAATTTAATCATCGCTTGCGGCTGAGGTTGGCATCGTTCCCCACTCCTCAGGATGTCAAGGTAAATGGGCGAGGTTTAGGACTGTGGCTCATGCAGCTGCAATGGCTGCTTTGGGTACACAGTCCAGACCTCCCTACAGACCCTGGCTGACAGAGGACATGGTCAGGATAGTTCTGAAAAAGCGACAGGCCCACTCTCACCATCTCCAGCATCCCACGTCAGAGAATGAGGAGGCTTACCGCAGCCTTCGCTCGGAGGTTCGGAGAGCCGTGAGGCGCTGCAAGGATGGGTGGTGGTCGCGGGTTGCTGAGGAGATGGAATATGCCTCAGTGGCCCACGATCACAAATCTCTATTTAACTCCATCAAAAAGTAACCTGCAGCGCCACAACTATTACCATCATTAGGGGAAAAAACGGTGTTCCAATCTCCAACCCCCAGGAACAGGTTTGCAGATTTGCTGAACGTGTCTGTGAGGTCCTGGGGGAGGGGAAACCCCTCAGACTGGAAAACATCATGGGACAAAGTGGGGATGACCCTGCTGAGACTGCCGTGCCTTAAATATTGGAAGAAGTCACCCCCTGTGAATGGCTGGCTGAGGTGCCATCTGTTGAGGAAGTACAGAAGGCGACCCAGAATTTGATACCAGGAAAGGCACAGGCAGAGATGATCTCCCAAGTGAAATGCTGACGGAGGGTGGCGTTTGTTCACAGACTGCCCTATATGACATCATAACAACAGCCTGGACCACTGGACGGGTTCCGCAGGATTGGAAGGATGCCCTGGTGGTCCCCCTCTTTAAGAACGGGGACCGCACAGACTGTAACAACTACAGGGGCAGCTCACTCCTCAGTGTGCCGGGAAAGGTCCTGGCAAGGATTATTCAACATCGCCTTGCAAGGCACGCTGAGGAGAGGCTTGCGGAGCCCCAATGCGGTTTCAGGAAAGGGCGGTCCTGCACAGATGCCATCATTTCTGTCCGTCTGCTACAGCAGAGGTGTAGGAAATTCCAACAAGACCTACATCTCTGTTTTATTGACCTGGTCAAGGCCTATGATACCATCAGTAGGCCTGGGCTCTGGGTTGTTTTTCGTGCTTTCAGAGTCCCTGACTCTCTGCTCACGATCATTAAGGACCTTCATGATGGTGAGCGGGCCCGGGTAAAACTACGTGGCCGGGAGTCAGAGCCATTCCCTGTACACCTTGGGGTGCGACAGGGATATCCTCTGCCTCCCACACTATTTAACATCTATTTCGACCACGTAGTTCTTGAAGCCTTCGATGGCTGTATTGGAGGAATTTCCATCTGGTACAGATTCAATGGAAGGCTGATCGATGCCCAGATGCAGTCAAGGGATAGCTCCCTATTGGTCAACCACGTTATGGATGCCGATGATCTGGTAGTTGTTGCTCACTCAGAGGAGGAGTTGGAGACGCAGCTGCTGAGACTGGAGCTTGCCACTAAGAGGTGGGGCCTTACCATCAGCCCCACCAAAACTAAGCACCTGCCTGGATATTTTGTACTATCGGGCACTCCACCCCTACAACTCCCAATTGGTGATGGGGCAGTTGTGGAGAGAGTGGAGAGTTTCCCATACCTGGGTAGTGTGCTTATGACTGGCTCCAGTTTAACAGCAGAGGTCTCACTCCGAATCAGTCGAGCGGCAATATCTTTTCATCGGTTGCGTAACGCTGTGTGGAAGCTGCCTGGTCTGTCGCTCCGCACTAAGCTTCAGGTCTTCTCGGCCACGGTCATTCCCTCCCTTCTCTACGCTTGCGAAACGTGGACCCCCCTAATGGAACATCTTCGCCGGTTAGAAACATTTAGGCTGGCCTGCCTACGATCCATCCTGGGTTTAACCAGACTGGATTGTGTGAGGAGCTCACAAATCCTTGAAAGATCTGAACAAAGTTCCATCGGTGAGCTCCTCCGGCAGGCAAGGCTGCGTTGGCTGGGTCATGTAGCCCGCATGCCCAGCCACCGCATGCCGAAACAGCTTTTGTTCGGCCGGATCGAGGGGGCTAAGCGGGCGCGGCACGGGCTAGAGAAGAGATGGAGTGATGTGGTACAGGAGGACGTGGAGCTGAGTGGACTTGCCGATGACTGGTACCAGCGGTGTCAAGATCGGCCTCTGTGGAGGAGGCTCGTGAAGGACGCTACTGGGCAGTTGGAGGCAGTCGCCCTCCAACAACAACGGAGGGCGGAGGGACGACGCTCACAACAACGAGCGTAGCGCCGGGTGGCTAAACCACAGCAAGTTGGCACAGTAGGGGGCACAGGTGGTGCATCAGCCAGTCATCTCAGTCAGTCGACCCGTGGCACCTGCTGGGTCTGTCCCGTGACCTCCTGCCAGCGGGCGTTCGACACTTCATGTGGCCTCAACGTGTACCTAGCCTGGCACAAGCGTCGTGTTGACATCACCGCCACTTCGTGGCGAATAGCGGTTGTTGTATGTTTGTGTGTCTATGTGCGTGTGTTTGTATGTGTTTGTATATGTGTGCGTCTCTGTGTGTGTATGTATCTGTGTGTGTATGTAGGTGTCTGTATGTGTCTGTGTGTGTGTATGTGTGTGTATGTGTATATGTGCGTGCGTGGACCATTTTGGAGACACTTCCTCATTTTTCTACAAAACACGCACACACACACCGCATACATACACAACACATACATACACACACACCGCATACACACACACACAACACATACATACACACACAGACACATACACACACCACATTCACACACACACACCGCATACACACACACAACACATACATACACACACATACACACACACACCGCATACACACACACAACACATACATACACACACACAACACATACATTCACACACATACACACACCACATACACACACACATCGCATACACACACACACCGCATACACACACACACAACACATACATACACACACATACACACACACACACCACATACATACACACACAACACATACATACACACACAGACAGACACACACACACCACATTCACACACACACACACCGCATACATACACACACACAACATTCACACACACACACCGCATACACACACACACAACACATACATACACACACACATACACACACACCGCATACACACACCGCATACACACACACAACACATACATACACACACAGACACATACATACACACACATACATACACACGTACATACACACACACACCACATATACACACACACACACACCACATACACAAACCACTCACACACCACTCATACACATCACTTATACAACACTCACACATATACACACACAGCACTCATACACACACCACTCACATCACTAATACACACACCCACCACTCATACACACACACAACTCACACACCACTCATACACACACCCGCCCCTCATACACACACGCACTCCACTCATACACACACACACACCACTCATACACCCACCACTCATACACCACTCACACACACAGCACTCATACACACACCACTCACACACACACACCACTCACACACACAGACCACAAACACACACCACTCACACATGAACACCAGTAAAAAACCACCAACACCTACACATTACACACACCACTCACATCACCGCCATTCGCCACTAAGTGGCGGTGACGTCACCACGACGCTTGTGCCAGGCCATGTGCACCTAGAGGCCACGTGAAGTGTCGAACGCCCGCTGGCAGGAGGTCACAGGGCAGACCCAGCAGGTGCCACGGGTCGACTGACTGAGATGCGTGGCCGATGCACCACCTGTGCCCCATACTGTGCCAACTTGCTGCGTTTTAGCGGCCTGGCGCTCCGCTCGTTGTTGTGAGCGTCGCTCCTCTGCCATCTGCTGTTGCTGGAGGGCGACTGCCTCCAACTGCTCAGCAGCGTCCTTCACGAGCCTCCTCCACAGAGGCCGATATTGACACCGCTGGTACCAGTCATCGGCAAGTCCACTCAGCTCCACGTCCTCCTGTACCACATCACTCCATCTCTTCTCTAGCCCGTGCCGCGCCCGTTTAGCCCCCTCGATCCGGCCGAACAAAAGCTGTTTGGGCATGCGATGGCTGGGCATGCGGGCTACATGACCCAGCCAACGCAGCCTTGCCTGCCGGAGGAGCTCACCGATGGGACCTTGCCCAGATCTTTCAAGGATTTGTGAGCTCCTCACACAATCCAGCCTGGTTAAACCCAGGATGGATCGTAGGCAGGCCAGCCTAAATGTTTCTAACCGGCGAAGATGTTCCATTAGGGGGGTCCACGTTTCGCAAGCGTAGAGAAGGGAGGGAATGACCGTGGCCGAGAAGACCTGAAGCTTAGTGTGGAGCGACAGACCAGGTAGCTTCCACACAGCGTTACGCAACCGATGAAAAGATAACACCACACACACACACCACTCACACACCACTCACACACACACACCACTCACACCACACACACCACTCACAACACACCACTCACACACACCACTCACACCACTCACACCACACACACACCACTCACACACACCACACACCACTCACACACCACACACCACTCACACACCACACATACACACACCACTCACACACACCACTCACACACACACACACCACTCACACACATCACTCACACACACACACCACACACCACTCACACACACACCACACACCACACACCACTCACACACACACCACACACCACTCACACACACACACACACCACTCACACACACCACTCACACACACACACACACCACTCACACACACCACACACACACCACTCACACACCACTCACACACACACACCACACACACACACCACTCACACACACCACACACACACCACTCACACACACCACTCACACACACACACCACTCACACACACACACCACACACCACTCACACACACACCACACACACACACACGGGTCTCCTGACGCGGAGTCTTGTACCGATCTTGTATCTTCACCGTGATGACATTTTTGGCCACCGCTGGACCCAGAGGTGGCAGCTCCATCGGACGATGCCGTGTAGCGGCATTCCCCGTGACTCTCGATCTACGAGCGAGGCCTTCGGGGTGGGGTGGGATGGGGGTGGGTGCCCTTGAAGACTTTCTTGTGCCTCTGCCTCGACTCCCGTTCCTTACCTGCCCTCCAAAAGGAGGTCCGCTGTGTAGTGTATGGTGTAGTGTATAGTGTAGTGTGTGGTGTAGTGTATAGTAGTGTAGTGTATAGTGTGTAGTGTATAGTGTGTAGTGTATAGTGTAGTGTATAGTGTAGTGTAGTGTATAGTGTAGTGTATAGTGTAGTGTATAGTGTAGTGTAGTGTATAGTGTAGTGTATAGTAGTGTAGTGTATAGTGTAGTGTATAGTGTAGTGTATAGTGTAGTAGTGTATCGTGTAGTGTATAGTGTAGTGTATAGTGTAGTGTAGTAGTGTAGTGTAGCAGTGTAGTGTATGGTGTAGTGTATAGTGTAGTGTATAGTGTAGTGTGTTGTGTAGTGTATAGTGTAGTGTATGGTGTAGTGTATAGTAGTGTATAGTGTAGTAGTGTATAGTGTAGTAGTGTATAGTGTAGTGTATAGTGTAGTGTAGTGTGTAGTGTATAGTGTAGTGTATAGTGTGTAGTATAGTGTAGTAGTGTAGTAGTGTAGAGTGTAGTAGTGTATAGTGTAGTGTATAGTGTAGTAGTGTATCGTGTAGTGTATAGTGTAGTGTATAGTGTAGTGTAGTAGTGTAGTGTAGCAGTGTAGTGTATGGTGTAGTGTATAGTGTAGTGTATAGTGTAGTGTGTTGTGTAGTGTAGTGTATAGTAGTGTATAGTGTAGTAGTGTATAGTGTAGTAGTGTATAGTGTAGTGTATAGTGTAGTGTAGTGTGTAGTGTATAGTGTAGTGTAGTGTGTAGTGTATAGTAGTGTATAGTGTAGTGTATAGTGTAGTGTATAGTGTAGTGTGTAGTGTATAGTGTAGTGTATAGTAGTGTATAGTGTAGTGTATAGTGTACTGTATAGTGTAGTGTATAGTGTAGTGTATAGTGTAGTAGTGTATAGTCTAGTGTATAGTGTAGTGTATAGTGTAGTGTATAGTGTAGTGTATAGTAGTGTATAGTGTAGTGTATAGTGTAGTGTATAGTAGTGTAGTGTATAGTGTAGTGTATAGTGTAGTGTATAGTGTAGTAGTGTATAGTGTAGTGTATAGTGTAGTAGTGTATAGTGTAGTGTAGTGTATAGTGTAGTATATAGTATAGTGTATAGTAGTGTATAGTGTAGTGTATAGTGTAGTATATAGTGGAGTGTATAGTGTAGTGTATACTAGTGTAGTGTAGTGTATAGTGTAGTAGTGTGTAGTGTATAGTGTAGTGTATAGTGTAGTGTATAGTGTAGTGTATAGTGTAGTGTATAGTGTAGTGTATAGTGTAGTGTAGTGTATAGTGTAGTGTATAGTGTAGTGTATAGTAGTGTAGTGTATAGTGTAGTGTATAGTGTAGTAGTGTATAGTGTAGTGTATAGTGTAGTGTATAGTGTAGTAGTGTAGTGTATAGTGTAGTAGTGTAGTAGTGTAGAGTGTAGTAGTGTATCGTGTAGTGTATAGTGTAGTGTAGTAGTGTAGTGTAGCAGTGTAGTGTATGGTGTAGTGTATAGTGTAGTGTATAGTGTAGTGTATAGTGTAGTGTGTTGTGTAGTGTATAGTGTAGTGTATGGTGTAGTGTATAGTAGTGTATAGTGTAGTAGTGTATAGTGTAGTGTATAGTGTAGTGTAGTGTGTAGTGTATAGTGTAGTGTATAGTGTGTAGTATAGTGTAGTAGTGTAGTAGTGTAGAGTGTAGTAGTGTATAGTGTAGTGTATAGTGTAGTAGTGTATCGTGTAGTGTATAGTGTAGTGTATAGTGTAGTGTAGTAGTGTAGTGTAGCAGTGTAGTGTATGGTGTAGTGTATAGTGTAGTGTATAGTGTAGTGTGTTGTGTAGTGTATAGTGTAGTGTATAGTGTAGTGTATAGTAGTGTATAGTGTAGTAGTGTATAGTGTAGTGTATAGTGTAGTGTAGTGTGTAGTGTATAGTGTAGTGTAGTGTGTAGTGTATAGTAGTGTATAGTGTAGTGTATAGTGTAGTGTATAGTGTAGTGTGTAGTGTATAGTGTAGTGTATAGTAGTGTATAGTGTACTGTATAGTGTAGTGTATAGTGTAGTGTATAGTGTAGTAGTGTATAGTCTAGTGTATAGTCTAGTGTATAGTGTAGTGTATAGTGTAGTGTATAGTGTAGTGTATAGTAGTGTATAGTGTAGTGTATAGTAGTGTAGTGTATAGTAGTGTAGTGTATAGTGTAGTGTATAGTGTAGTAGTGTATAGTGTAGTGTATAGTGTAGTAGTGTATAGTGTAGTGTAGTGTATAGTGTAGTATATAGTATAGTGTATAGTAGTGTATAGTGTAGTGTATAGTGTAGTATATAGTGGAGTGTATAGTGTAGTGTATACTAGTGTAGTGTATAGTGTAGTAGTGTATAGTGTAGTAGTGTGTAGTGTATAGTGTAGTGTATAGTGTAGTGTATAGTGTAGTGTAGTGTATAGTGTAGTGTATAGTGTAGTGTATAGTGTAGTGTATAGTGTAGTGTATAGTGTAGTGTATAGTAGTGTAGTGTATAGTGTAGTGTATAGTGTAGTAGTGTATAGTGTAGTGTATAGTGTAGTGTATAGTGTAGTGTATAGTGTAGTGTATAGTGTAGTAGTGTAGTGTTTAGTGTAGTGTATAGTGTAGTAGTGTATAGTGTAGTGTATAGTGTAGTGTATAGTAGTGTAGTGTATAGTAGTGTAGTGTATAGTGTAGTGTATAGTAGTGTAGTGTATAGTGTAGTGTGTAGTGTATAGCGTAGTGTATAGTAGTGTAGTATAGTGTACAGTAGTGTAGTGTATAGTAGTGTAGTGTATAGTGTAGTGTATAGTAGTGTAGTATATAGTGTAGTGTATAGTAGTGTAGTGTATAGTAGTGTAGTGTATGGTAGTGTAGTGTATAGTGTAGTGTATAGTAGTGTAGTGTATAGTAGTGTAGTGTATTGTAGTGTAGTGTATAGTGTAGTGTATAGTAGTGTAGTGTATAGTAGTGTAGTGTATAGTAGTGTAGTGTATAGTGTATAGTAGTGTAGTGTATAGTGTAGTGTATAGTAGTGTAGTGTATAGTAGTGTGTAGTGTATAGTGTAGTGTATAGTAGTGTAGTGTATAGTAGTGTAGTGTATAGTAGTGTAGTGTATAGTAGTGTAGTGTATAGTGTATAGTAGTGTATAGTGTAGTGTATAGTAGTGTAGTGTATAGTGTAGTGTATAGTAGTGTAGTGTATAGTAGTGTAGTGTAAAGTGTAGTGTATAGTGTAGTGTATAGTGTATAGTAGTGTAGTGTATAGTAGTAGTGTATAGTGTAGTAGTGTATAGTGTAGTGTATAGTAGTGTAGTGTATAGTGTAGTGTATAGTAGTGTAGTATAGTGTATAGTAGTGTAGTGTATAGTTTAGTGTATAGTAGTGTAGTGTATAGTAGTGTAGTGTGTAGTAGTGTGTAGTGTAGTGTATAGTAGTGTAGTGTATAGTGTAGTGTATAGTAGTGTAGTGTATAGTAATGTAGTGTAAAGTGTAGTGTATAGTGTAGTGTATAGTAGTGTAGTGTATAGTAGTGTATAGTGTAGTGTATAGTGTACTGTATAGTGTAGTGTATAGTGTAGTGTATAGTGTAGTAGTGTATAGTCTAGTGTATAGTGTAGTGTATAGTGTAGTGTATAGTGTAGTGTATAGTAGTGTATAGTGTAGTGTATAGTGTAGTGTATAGTAGTGTAGTGTATAGTGTAGTGTATAGTGTAGTGTATAGTGTAGTAGTGTATAGTGTAGTGTATAGTGTAGTAGTGTATAGTGTAGTGTAGTGTATAGTGTAGTATATAGTATAGTGTATAGTAGTGTATAGTGTAGTGTATAGTGTAGTATATAGTGGAGTGTATAGTGTAGTGTATACTAGTGTAGTGTAGTGTATAGTGTAGTAGTGTGTAGTGTATAGTGTAGTGTATAGTGTAGTGTATAGTGTAGTGTATAGTGTAGTGTATAGTGTAGTGTAGTGTATAGTGTAGTGTATAGTGTAGTGTATAGTAGTGTAGTGTATAGTGTAGTGTATAGTGTAGTAGTGTATAGTGTAGTGTATAGTGTAGTGTATAGTGTAGTAGTGTAGTGTATAGTGTAGTAGTGTAGTAGTGTAGAGTGTAGTAGTGTATCGTGTAGTGTATAGTGTAGTGTAGTAGTGTAGTGTAGCAGTGTAGTGTATGGTGTAGTGTATAGTGTAGTGTATAGTGTAGTGTATAGTGTAGTGTGTTGTGTAGTGTATAGTGTAGTGTATGGTGTAGTGTATAGTAGTGTATAGTGTAGTAGTGTATAGTGTAGTGTATAGTGTAGTGTAGTGTGTAGTGTATAGTGTAGTGTATAGTGTGTAGTATAGTGTAGTAGTGTAGTAGTGTAGAGTGTAGTAGTGTATAGTGTAGTGTATAGTGTAGTAGTGTATCGTGTAGTGTATAGTGTAGTGTATAGTGTAGTGTAGTAGTGTAGTGTAGCAGTGTAGTGTATGGTGTAGTGTATAGTGTAGTGTATAGTGTAGTGTGTTGTGTAGTGTATAGTGTAGTGTATAGTGTAGTGTATAGTAGTGTATAGTGTAGTAGTGTATAGTGTAGTGTATAGTGTAGTGTAGTGTGTAGTGTATAGTGTAGTGTAGTGTGTAGTGTATAGTAGTGTATAGTGTAGTGTATAGTGTAGTGTATAGTGTAGTGTGTAGTGTATAGTGTAGTGTATAGTAGTGTATAGTGTACTGTATAGTGTAGTGTATAGTGTAGTGTATAGTGTAGTAGTGTATAGTCTAGTGTATAGTCTAGTGTATAGTGTAGTGTATAGTGTAGTGTATAGTGTAGTGTATAGTAGTGTATAGTGTAGTGTATAGTAGTGTAGTGTATAGTAGTGTAGTGTATAGTGTAGTGTATAGTGTAGTAGTGTATAGTGTAGTGTATAGTGTAGTAGTGTATAGTGTAGTGTAGTGTATAGTGTAGTATATAGTATAGTGTATAGTAGTGTATAGTGTAGTGTATAGTGTAGTATATAGTGGAGTGTATAGTGTAGTGTATACTAGTGTAGTGTATAGTGTAGTAGTGTATAGTGTAGTAGTGTGTAGTGTATAGTGTAGTGTATAGTGTAGTGTATAGTGTAGTGTAGTGTATAGTGTAGTGTATAGTGTAGTGTATAGTGTAGTGTAGTGTATAGTGTAGTGTATAGTGTAGTGTATAGTAGTGTAGTGTATAGTGTAGTGTATAGTGTAGTAGTGTATAGTGTAGTGTATAGTGTAGTGTATAGTGTAGTGTATAGTGTAGTGTATAGTGTAGTAGTGTAGTGTTTAGTGTAGTGTATAGTGTAGTAGTGTATAGTGTAGTGTATAGTAGTGTAGTGTATAGTAGTGTAGTGTATAGTGTAGTGTATAGTAGTGTAGTGTATAGTGTAGTGTGTAGTGTATAGCGTAGTGTATAGTAGTGTAGTATAGTGTACAGTAGTGTAGTGTATAGTAGTGTAGTGTATAGTGTAGTGTATAGTAGTGTAGTATATAGTGTAGTGTATAGTAGTGTAGTGTATAGTAGTGTAGTGTATGGTAGTGTAGTGTATAGTGTAGTGTATAGTAGTGTAGTGTATAGTAGTGTAGTGTATTGTAGTGTAGTGTATAGTGTAGTGTATAGTAGTGTAGTGTATAGTAGTGTAGTGTATAGTAGTGTAGTGTATAGTGTATAGTAGTGTAGTGTATAGTGTAGTGTATAGTAGTGTAGTGTATAGTAGTGTGTAGTGTATAGTGTAGTGTATAGTAGTGTAGTGTATAGTAGTGTAGTGTATAGTAGTGTAGTGTATAGTAGTGTAGTGTATAGTGTATAGTAGTGTATAGTGTAGTGTATAGTAGTGTAGTGTATAGTGTAGTGTATAGTAGTGTAGTGTATAGTAGTGTAGTGTAAAGTGTAGTGTATAGTGTAGTGTATAGTGTATAGTAGTGTAGTGTATAGTAGTAGTGTATAGTGTAGTAGTGTATAGTGTAGTGTATAGTAGTGTAGTGTATAGTGTAGTGTATAGTAGTGTAGTATAGTGTATAGTAGTGTAGTGTATAGTTTAGTGTATAGTAGTGTAGTGTATAGTAGTGTAGTGTGTAGTAGTGTGTAGTGTAGTGTATAGTAGTGTAGTGTATAGTGTAGTGTATAGTAGTGTAGTGTATAGTAATGTAGTGTAAAGTGTAGTGTATAGTGTAGTGTATAGTAGTGTAGTGTATAGTAGTAGTGTATAGTGTATAGTAGTGTAGTGTATAGTGTAGTGTAAAGTTTGCGGGGCTAGTTAAACCCCGGGGGGGGGGGGGGGGGGGGGGGGAGGCCGGCGGTTTCGCCGTTGGCAGCAGTCGGCGACACCGATACTCGCTACGTGAGTGCGTGTGAAGTCACCGTGTGAATCGGTACCCCCGAGTGTCCGCGGGGAGCGGTGGGTGTAGTGGTTAGCGCCACGCCGGGCCACAAACCCCCGGCACCTGGGTTCGATTCCCGCCCGCGGCCGCCACCGCCAGAGCCGGTCCTGGGCCGCCTCCCCCTAGGTCGACTCAGCCTCAACCGAGTGCCTGGTGCCTTGGCGTAGCGAGCGTCGCCACTGGGGGAGACAAAGGCGGCCGTGGTGCTGGCCGGCCACCAACCCACCCACCCCCTCGTGATGAAGGCTACGTGAGGGCCCCTTTGATTTGTGGGCATAAAGGGCGGGGCAGTGAGAGAACTCGGGGCGGCGGGCGGAGTGTTGGGGCCAAGAACGGAGTGACCAGGGAAAAGGGAAGACCAGCTAAAGTAGAACCCTGGGACTCAGCATCGGCAGGGCAAGCCAGCGGTAAGGCCCCCCCACTAGCCACAGAGCCGACGTCCTTCGGAGGGCCCGGTATGGTTGGCAGGGTGCACGTGATCTGCGCTTAACCGGGGCCGGATCTGACAGCCTCCACCTAGAGCCCCTTTAGCCGGAGGACCCGGGGAACAACGTATGGTTAGGGCTAGATAGCCTAGGTAGGGGATATCCCTAAGCGTATTCGGGTGAAGGGGCCGCTACCCCCTTCCTGTGTGACCCCCTTGTTATGAATAAATAAGTGCTGCCTCTACTCTACCCGTAAAGTCACCACCACGTAGAAGGGGGGAAACAATAAAATAATAAAAAAAAATATATACATGTATAAAACAATAAAATTATCAAGACGTTTCGACTTGTAACACAAGCAGCCATCATCAGGCGTGAAAAAAAACCCACGGCAAGAACCTTCCTGATGACTCTGTTTGTGTTAACAGTCGAAACGTCGTGAGAATTTTATTGTTTTATATTTTTATTTTTTTATTATTTTATTGTTTCTCGTTTGTCGGTGGTTGCGGTTGCACACGACTCAAGAGGGTTATACCAAAATAAATTTTAACTGAAAATGAAACCCCGTGAAGGAGCGAGTCCCCGTGAAGGTCCCCGTGAAGGTCCCCGTGAAGGTCCCCGTGAAGGAGCGAGTTCCCGTGAAGGAGCGAGTCCCCGTGAAGGACCCCGTGAAGGTCCCCGTGAAGGACCCCGTGAAGGAGCGAGTCCCCGTGAAGGACCCCGTGAAGGAGCGAGTTCCCGTGAAGGAGCGAGTCCCCGTGAAGGACCCCGTGAAGGTCCCCGTGAAGGAGCGAGTTCCCGTGAAGGAGCGAGTCCCCGTGAAGGACCCCGTGAAGGAGCGAGTTCCCGTGAAGGACCCCGTGAAGGTCCCCGTGAAGGTCCCCGTGAAGGTCCCCGTGAAGGAGCGAGTCCCCGTGTAGGAGCGAGTCCCCGTGAAGGTCCCCGTGAAGGAGCGAGTCCCCGTGAAGGTCCCCGTGAAGGTCCCCGTGAAGGACCCCGTGAAGGTCCCCGTGAAGGTCCCCGTGAAGGACCCCGTGAAGGACCCCGTGAAGGAGCGAGTCCCCGTGAAGGACCCCGTGAAGGTCCCCGTGAAGGAGCGAGTTCCCGTGAAGGACCCCGTGAAGGTCCCCGTGAAGGTCCCCGTGAAGGACCCCGTGAAGGTTCCCGTGAAAGTCCCCGTGAAGGACCCCGTGAAGGTCCCCGTGAAGGTCCCCGTGAAGGACCCCGTGAAGGAGCGAGTCCCCGTGAAGGACCCCGTGAAGGTCCCCGTGAAGGAGCGAGTTCCCGTGAAGGACCCCGTGAAGGACCCCGTGAAGGTCCCCGTGAAGGAGCGAGTCCCCGTGAAGGTCCCCGTGAAGGTCCCCGTGAAGGACCCCGTGAAGGTCCCCGTGAAGGTCCCCGTGAAGGACCCCGTGAAGGACCCCGTGAAGGAGCGAGTCCCCGTGAAGGACCCCGTGAAGGTCCCCGTGAAGGAGCGAGTTCCCGTGAAGGACCCCGTGAAGGACCCCGTGAAGGTCCCCGTGAAGGAGCGAGTCCCCGTGAAGGACCCCGTGAAGGTCCCCGTGAAGGAGCGAGTTCCCGTGAAGGACCCCGTGAAGGACCCCGTGAAGGTCCCCGTGAAGGAGCGAGTCCCCGTGAAGGACCCCGTGAAGGTCCCCGTGAAGGACCCCGTGAAGGTCCCCGTGAAGGAGCGAGTCCCCGTGAAGGTCCCCGTGAAGGAGCGAGTCCCCGTGAAGGTCCCCGTGAAGGTCCCCATGAAGGAGCGAGTCCCCGTGAAGGTCCCCGTGAAGGACCCCGTGAAGGGTCGAGTCCCCGTGAAGGTCCCCGTGAAGGAGCGAGTCCCCGTGAAGGTCCCCGTGAAGGACCCCGTGAAGGGTCGAGTCCCCGTGAAGGTCCCCGTGAAGGAGCGAGTCCCCGTGAAGGTCCCCGTGAAGGTCCCCATGAAGGAGCGAGTCCCCGTGAAGGTCCCCGTGAAGGACCCCGTGAAGGGTCGAGTCCCCGTGAAGGTCCCCGTGAAGGAGCGAGTCCCCGTGAAGGTCCCCGTGAAGGTCCCCGTGAAGGTCCCCGTGAAGGTCCCCATGAAGGTCCCCGTGAGTATCTGTGACCACGTGAAGGTCCCCGTGAGTATCTGTGACCACGTGAAGGTCCCCGTGAAGGTCCCCGTGAAGGACCCCGTGAAGGAGCGAGTCCCCGTGAAGGTCCCCGTGAAGGTCCCCGTGAGTATCTGTGAGTATCTGTGAGCACGTGAAGGTCCCCGTGAGTATCTGTGAGTATCTGTGAGCACGTGAAGGTCCCCGTGAGTCGAGCTCCAAGAGCAGACAACTTTATTCCAGCCGACAGTCTCAACTCCACCCACACGTGCCACCCACACGTGCCACCCACACACGTGCCACCCACACACGTGCCACCCACACACGTGCCACCCACACACGTGCCACCCACACACGTGGCACCCACACACATGCCACGCACACATGTGGATGGCACGTGCCACGCACACGTGCCGATGATAATGCTGATGATGACGCTGCTGCTGATGGTGAGGATGACGCTGCTGCTGATGAATGACGCTGATGATGATGACGCCGCTACTGCTGATGACGCTGCTGCTGCTGATGGTGATGATGACGCTACTGATGATGACGCTGCTGCTGATGACGCTGCTGCTGATGACGCTGCTGCTGCTGCTGATGACGCTGCTGCTGCTGCTGATGACGCTGCTCCTGATGATGATGACGCTACTGCTGATGACGCTGCTGCTGTTGATGATGATGATGACGCTACTGCTGATGATGACGCTGCACCTGATGATGATGCCGCTGCTGCTGATGATGCTACTGCTGATGACGCTGCTGCTGTTGATGATGATGATGACGCTACTGCTGATGATGCTACTGCCGATGATGCTGCTGCTGGTGGTAGTGATGATGATGGTGGTGGTGGTGATGGTGGTGGTGGTGATGGTGATGCCGCTGAAGATGCGTACTATTCCGCTGATGCTGCCAATGATGATGACGCTTATTATTTCTGATGCTGCTGCTGATAGCTACCGCTGATAGCTACCGCTGATAGCTACCGCTGACAGCTACCGCTGACAGCTACCGCTGACAGCTACCGCTGACAGCTACCGCTGATAGCTACAGCTGACAGCTACCGCTGACAGCTACCGCTGACAGCTACCGCTGACAGCTACCGCTGATACCTACCGCTGACAGCTACCGCTGACAGCTACCGCTGACAGCTACCGCTGACAGCTACAGCTGACAGCTACCGCTGACAGCTACCGCTGACAGCTACCGCTGACAGCTACCGCTGACAGCTACCGCTGACAGCTACAGCTGATAGCTACCGCTGACAGCTACAGCTGACAGCTACCGCTGACAGCTACAGCTGACAGCTACCGCTGACAGCTACCGCTGACAGCTACCGCTGACAGCTACCGCTGACAGCTACCGCTGACAGCTACCGCTGACAGCTACCGCTGATAGCTACCGCTGACAGCTACCGCTGATAGCTACCGCTGACAGCTACCGCTGACAGCTACAGCTGATAGCTACCGCTGACAGCTACCGCTGACAGCTACAGCTGATAGCTACCGCTGATAGCTACAGCTGACAGCTACCGCTGATAGCTACTGCTGATAGCTACCGCTGATAGCTACCGCTGATAGCTACCGCTGATAGCTACCGCTGATAGCTACAGCTGATAGCTACCGCTGACAGCTACCGCTGACAGCTACAGCTGATAGCTACAGCTGATAGCTACAGCTGACAGCTACCGCTGATAGCTACAGCTGACAGCTACCGCTGACAGCTACCGCTGACAGCTACCGCTGACAGCTACCGCTGATAGCTACAGCTGATAGCTACTGCTGATAGCTACCGCTGACAGCTACCGCTGATAGCAACAGCTGACAGCTACCGCTGATAGCTACCGCTGATAGCTACAGCTGACAGCTACCGCTGATAGCTACCGCTGACAGCTACCGCTGATAGCAACAGCTGATAGCTACTGCTGATAGCTACCGCTGACAGCTACCGCTGATAGCAACAGCTGACAGCTACCGCTGATAGCTACAGCTGATAGCTACCGCTGACAGCTACAGCTGATAGCTACAGCTGACAGCTACCGCTGATAGCTACCGCTGACAGCTACCGCTGATAGCTACAGCTGATAGCTACTGCTGATAGCTACCGCTGACAGCTACCGCTGACAGCTACAGCTGACAGCTACCGCTGACAGCTACACCTGATAGCTACCGCTGACAGCTACCGCTGCCAGCTACCGCTGATAGCTACCGCTGACAGCTACAGCTGCCAGCTACCGCTGATAGCTACAGCTGATAGCTACAGCTGATAGCTACCGCTGATAGCTACCGCTGACAGCTACAGCTGACAGCTACCGCTGACAGCTACCGCTGACAGCTACCGCTGATAGCTACAGCTGATAGCTACCGCTGATAGCTACCGCTGATAGCTACCGCTGACAGCTACCGCTGACAGCTACCGCTGATAGCTACAGCTGATAGCTACCGCTGACAGCTACCGCTGACAGCTACCGCTGATACCTACCGCTGACAGCTACCGCTGATAGCTACAGCTGATCGATGAACTCGAACGCACGGGGGGGGGGGGGGGCACAGCGGCTGGGGGTGATGAGCAATGAGCGTGGTGGGGGGCCGCTAAGCAAGACCCGCATCGCACAATGCTACGCTTTAAATACCGTGGGCGAACCCGGGGCCTTTTGTGGAATTCTGCGGGGGTTCGAGGCGACGGGGGAGGGGGGCTGGGGGGGCTGGGGGGGCTGGGGGGGCTGTCCACACTCAGACTTGTTTGGGGGTGTCTTTGGGGGTGTCCAGGGCCCCCCGGTGAGCCGGGAACGTCTCCCACGGCGAGCTGAGGTCAAACTTGCGGAACTCCTGGCTGAGCTCCAGCGGCTCGGCGACCACTCGCTTGAGCTCATCGTCATAGCGCACCTGGTGGGGGAGCCACACAGAGACACATGGAGACACATAGAGACCCTCAGAGACCCTCAGAGACACTCAGAGACACATAGAGACACATAGAGACACTCAGAGACACATAGAGACACATAGAGACCCTCAGAGACACATAGAGACACATAGAGACACATAGAGACACATAGAGACCCTCAGAGACCCTCAGAGACACTCAGAGACACATAGAGACACATAGAGACACTCAGAGACACATAGAGACCCTCAGAGACCCTCAGAGACACTCAGAGACACATAGAGACACATAGAGACCCTCAGAGACACATGGAGACACATAGAGACCCTCAGAGACCCTCAGAGACACATAGAGACACACAGAGACACATAGAGACCCTCAGAGACACATAGAGACACATAGAGATACATAGAGACCCTCAGAGACACACAGAGACACATAGAGACACATAGAGACACATAGAGACCCATAGAGACACTCAGAGACACATAGAGACCCTCAGAGACACATAGAGACCCATAGAGACACACAGAGACCCATAGAGACACATAGAGACCCTCAGAGACACACAGAGACACATAGAGACACACAGAGACACACAGAGACACATAGAGACACATAGAGACACTCAGAGACACATAGAGACACATAGAGACCCTCGGAGACACATAGAGACACATAGAGACCCTCAGAGACACATAGAGACACATAGAGACACATAGAGACACATGGAGACACAGAGACCCTCAGAGACACATAGAGACACATAGAGACACATAGAGACACTCAGAGACACATAGAGACACATAGAGACCCTCAGAGACACATAGAGACACATAGAGACACATAGAGATCCTCAGAGACACACAGAGACCCTCAGAGACACATAGAGACACATAGAGACCCTCAGAGACACACAGAGACACATAGAGACACACAGAGACACACAGAGACACATAGAGACACATAGAGACACATAGAGACCCTCAGAGACACAGAGAGACACATAGAGACACATAGAGACCCTCAGAGACACATAGAGACACATAGAGACACATAGAGACACTCAGAGACAAATAGAGACACATAGAGACACATAGAGACCCTCAGAGACACAGAGAGACACATAGAGACACATAGAGACCCTCAGAGACACATAGAGACACATAGAGACCCTCACAGACACATAGAGACACATAGAGACACATAGAGACACATAGAGACCCTCAGAGACACATAGAGACACATAGAGACCCTCAGAGACACAGAGAGACACATAGAGACACATAGAGACCCTCAGAGACACATAGAGACACATAGAGACCCTCAGAGACACATAGAGACACATAGAGACCCTCAGAGACACAGAGAGACACATAGAGACCCTCAGAGACACATAGAGACACATAGAGACCCTCAGAGACACAGAGACACATAGAGACACATAGAGACACTCAGAGACACATAGAGACCCTCAGAGACACATAGAGACACATAGAGACACATAGAGACCCTCAGAGACACATAGAGACACATAGAGACCCTCAGAGACACACAGAGACACATAGAGACACATAGAGACACTCAGAGACACAGAGACACATAGAGACACATAGAGACACTCAGAGACACATAGAGACCCTCAGAGACACATAGAGACACATAGAGACACATAGAGACCCTCAGAGACACATAGAGACACATAGAGACCCTCAGAGACACATAGAGACACACAGAGACACATAGAGACCCTCAGAGACACATAGAGACCCTCAGAGACACATAGAGACACATAGAGACCCTCAGAGACACATAGAGACACATAGAGACCCTCAGAGACACATAGAGACACATAGAGACCCTCAGAGACACATAGAGATACACAGAGACCCACAGAGACACATAGAGACACATAGAGACCCATAGAGACACATAGAGACACATAGAGACCCTCAGAGACACACAGAGACACACAGAGACACATAGAGACACATAGAGATACTCAGAGACACATAGAGACCCTCAGAGACACATAGAAACCCTCAGACACACATAGAGACACATAGAGACACATAGAGACACTCAGAGACACATAGAGACACACAGAGACACATAGAGACACATAGAGACACTCAGAGACACATAGAGACACATAGAGACACATAGAGACACTCAGAGACACATAGAAACCCTCAGAGACACATAGAGACACATAGAGACCCACAGACACACAGAGACACATAGAGACCCTCAGAGACACATAGAGACACATAGAGACACATAGAGACCCTCAGAGACGCACAGAGACACACAGAGACACATGGAGACACATAGAGACCCTCAGAGACACATAGAGACCCTCAGAGACACATAGAGACACATAGAGACACATAGAGACCCTCAGAGACACAGAAACACATAGAGACACATAGAGACACATAGAGACCCACAGAGACACATAGAGACACATAGAGACACATAGAGACCCTCAGAGACACACAGAGACACATAGAGACACATAGAGACCCTCAGAGACACACAGAGACACATAGAGACACATAGAGACACATAGAGACCCTCAGAGACACATAGAGACACACAGAGACACATAGAGACCCTCAGAGACACATAGAGACACATAGAGATACTCAGAGACACATAGAGACACACAGAGACACATAGAGACACTCAGAGACACATAGAGACCCTCAGAGACACATAGAGACACATAGAGACACATAGAGACCCTCAGACTCAGCACATAGAGACCCTCAGACTCAACACATGGAGACACATAGAGACACATAGAGACCCATAGAGACACTCAGAGACACATTGAGACACATAGAGACCCTCAGAGACACATAGAGACACATAGACACACAGAGACACATAGAGACCCTCAGAGACACATAGAGACACATAGACACACAGAGACACATAGAGACCCTCAGAGACACATAGAGACACATAGAGACACATAGAGACCCTCAGAGACACATAGAGACACATAGAGACACATAGAGACACTCAGAGACACATAGAGACACACAGAGACACATAGAGACACATAGAGACACATAGAGACCCTCAGAGACACATAGAGACACATAGAGACACATAGAGACCCTCAGAGACACATAGAGACACATAGAGACACATAGAGACACTCAGAGACACATAGAGACACACAGAGACACATAGAGACACATAGAGACCCTCAGAGACACATAGAGACACATAGAGACACATAGAGACACACAGAGACACATGGAGACACATAGAGACACATAGAGACACATGGAGACACATAGAGACACATAGAGACACTCAGAGACACATAGAGACACACAGAGACACATAGAGACACATAGAGACACATAGAGACCCTCAGAGACACATAGAGACACATAGAGACACATAGAGACACTCAGAGACACATAGAGACACATAGAGACACACAGAGACACATGGAGACACATAGAGACACATAGAGACACATAGAGACACACAGAGACACATAGAGACACATAGAGACACATAGAGACCCTCAGAGACACATAGAGACCCTCAGAGACACATGGAGACACACAGAGACACACAGAGACACATAGAGACACATAGAGACACATAGAGATACACAGAGACACATAGAGACACATAGAGACACATAGAGACCCTCAGAGACACATAGAGACACACAGAGACACATAGAGACACTCAGAGACCAATAGAGACCCTCAGAGACACATAGAGACACATAGAGACACACAGAGACACATAGAGACCCTCAGAGACACATAGAGACACATAGAGACCCTCAGAGACACATAGAGACACTCAGAGACACATAGAGACACATAGAGACCCTCAGAGACACATAGAGACACATAGAGACACATAGAGACCCTCAGAGACACATAGAGACCCTCAGAGACACATAGAGACACATAGAGATACATAGAGACACACAGAGACACATAGAGATACATAGAGACCCATAGAGACACTCAGAGACACATAGAGATACATAGAGACACACAGAGACACATAGAGACACATAGAGACACATAGAGATACATAGAGACACACAGAGACACTCAGAGACACATAGAGACACATAGAGACACATAGAGATACATAGAGACACACAGAGACACTCAGAGACACATAGAGACACATAGAGACACATAGAGACCCACAGACACACAGAGACAAATGGAGACACATAGAGACCCATAGAGACACTCAGAGACACATAGAGACACATAGAGACACATAGAGACCCATAGAGACACTCAGAGACACATAGAGATACATAGAGACACACAGAGACACTCAGAGACACATAGAGACACATAGAGACACATAGAGACCCACAGACACACAGAGACACATGGAGACACATAGAGACCCTCAGAGACACATAGAGACCCTCAGAGACACATAGAGACACATAGAGATACTCAGAGACACATAGAGACACACAGAGACACATAGAGACACTCAGAGACACATAGAGACCCTCAGAGACACATAGAGACACATAGAGATACTCAGAGACACATAGAGACACACAGAGACACATAGAGACACTCAGAGACACATAGAGACCCTCAGAGACACATAGAGACACATAGAGACACATAGAGACCCTCAGACTCAGCACATAGAGATCCTCAGACTCAACACATGGAGACACATAGAGACACATAGAGACCCATAGAGACACTCAGAGACACATTGAGACACATAGAGACCCTCAGAGACACATAGAGACACATAGACACACAGAGACACATAGAGACCCTCAGAGACACATAGAGACACATAGACACACAGAGACACATAGAGACCCTCAGAGACACATAGAGACACATAGAGACACATAGAGACCCTCAGAGACACATAGAGACACATAGAGACACATAGAGACACATAGAGACACTCAGAGACACATAGAGACACACAGAGACACATAGAGACACATAGAGACACATAGAGACCCTCAGAGACACATAGAGACACATAGAGACACATAGAGACCCTCAGAGACACATAGAGACACATAGAGACACATAGAGACACTCAGAGACACATAGAGACACACAGAGACACATAGAGACACATAGAGACCCTCAGAGACACATAGAGACACATAGAGACACATAGAGACACACAGAGACACATGGAGACACATAGAGACACATAGAGACACATGGAGACACATAGAGACACATAGAGACACTCAGAGACACATAGAGACACACAGAGACACATAGAGACACATAGAGACACATAGAGACCCTCAGAGACACATAGAGACACATAGAGACACATAGAGACCCTCAGAGACACATAGAGACACATAGAGACACACAGAGACACATGGAGACACATAGAGACACATAGAGACACACAGAGACACATAGAGACACATAGAGACACATAGAGACCCTCAGAGACACATAGAGACCCTCAGAGACACATGGAGACACACAGAGACACACAGAGACACATAGAGACACATAGAGACACATAGAGATACACAGAGACACATAGAGACACATAGAGACACATAGAGACCCTCAGAGACACATAGAGACACACAGAGACACATAGAGACACTCAGAGACCAATAGAGACCCTCAGAGACACATAGAGACACATAGAGACACACAGAGACACATAGAGACCCTCAGAGACACATAGAGACACATAGAGACCCTCAGAGACACATAGAGACACTCAGAGACACATAGAGACACATAGAGACCCTCAGAGACACATAGAGACACATAGAGACACATAGAGACCCTCAGAGACACATAGAGACCCTCAGAGACACATAGAGACACATAGAGATACATAGAGACACACAGAGACACATAGAGACACATAGAGACACATAGAGATACATAGAGACCCATAGAGACACTCAGAGACACATAGAGACACGTAGAGACACATAGAGATACATAGAGACACACAGAGACACATAGAGACACATAGAGACACATAGAGATACATAGAGACACACAGAGACACTCAGAGACACATAGAGACACATAGAGACACATAGAGATACATAGAGACACACAGAGACACTCAGAGACACATAGAGACACATAGAGACACATAGAGACCCACAGACACACAGAGACAAATGGAGACACATAGAGACCCATAGAGACACTCAGAGACACATAGAGACACATAGAGACACATAGAGACCCATAGAGACACTCAGAGACACATAGAGACACATAGAGACACATAGAGATACATAGAGACACACAGAGACACTCAGAGACACATAGAGACACATAGAGACACATAGAGACCCACAGACACACAGAGACACATGGAGACACATAGAGACCCTCAGAGACACATAGAGACCCTCAGAGACACATGGAGACACATAGAGACACATAGAGACCCACAGACACACAGAGACACATGGAGACACATAGAGACACATAGAGACACATAGAGACCCTCAGAGACACATAGAGACAGATAGAGACACATAGAGACACATAGAGACCCTCAGAGACACATAGAGACACATAGAGACACATAGAGACCCTCAGAGACACATAGAGATACATAGAGACACACAGAGACACTCAGAGACACATAGAGACACATAGAGACACTCAGAGACACATAGAGACCCTCAGAGACACATAGAGACCCTCAGAGACACATAGAGACACATAGAGACACATAGAGACCCTCAGAGACACAGAGACACATAGAGACACATGGAGACACATAGAGACACATAGAGACACATGGAGACACATAGAGACACATAGAGACCAATAGAGACACATAGAGAAACATAGAGACACATAGAGACACATGGAGACACATAGAGACACATAGAGACACATAGAGACACAGAGACACATAGAGACACACAGAGACACTCAGAGACACATAGAGACACATTGAGACCCATAGAGACCCTCAGACTCAACACGTAGAGACCCTCAGACTCAACACATACAGACACATAGAGACACATAGAGACACATAGAGACCCTCAGAGACACATAGAGACCCTCAGACTCAGTACACAGAGACACATAGAGACCCATAGAGACCCATAGAGACCCTCAGACTCAGCACACAGACTCAGCACACAGAGACACATAGAGACACATGGAGACACATAGCGACACACAGAGACACTCAGAGACACATAGAGACACATGGAGACACATAGCGACACACAGAGACACTCAGAGACACATAGAGACACATAGAGACACATAGAGACACTCAGAGACACATAGAGACCCTCAGAGACACATAGAGACACATAGAGACACATAGAGACCCTCAGAGACACATAGAGACCCTCAGACTCAACACACAGAGACCCATAGAGACCCTCAGACTCAGCACATAGAGACACATAGAGACCCACAGACTCATCACATAGAGACACATAGAGACCCTCAGAGACACATAGACTCAGCACATAGAGACACACAGAGACACATAGAGACACATAGAGACCCTCAGAGACACATAGAGACACACAGACTCAGCACAAAGAGACACATAGAGACACTCAGACTCAACACATAGAGACCCTCAGACTCAGCACACAGAGACCCATAGAGACCCATAGAGACACATAGAGACCCACAGACACATAGAGACCCTCAGACTCAGCACATAGAGACACATAGAGACCCTCAGACTCAACACATAGAGACACATAGACTCAGCACACAGAGACACACAGACTCAACACATAGAGACCCATAGAGACACATAGGGACCCTCAGACTCAGCACATAGAGACCCTTAGACTCAACATATAGAGACACATACACACCCTCCGACTCAGCACATAGAGACCCATAGAGACCCTCAGACTCAGCACATAGACTCAACACATAGAGACACATAGAGACACTCAGACTCAGCACACAGAGACATAGACTCAGCACAGAGACACACAGACTCAACACATAGAGACCCATAGAGACACTCAGACTCAGCACATAGAGACCCATAGAGACACTCAGACTCAGCACATAGAGACCCTCAGACTCAGCACACAGAGACCCATAGAGAACCTCAGACTCAGCACACAGAGACCCATAGAGAGACTCAGTACAGAGACACATAGAATCAGCACATAGACTCAGCACACAGAGACCCATAGAGACCCTCAGACTCAGCACACAGAGACCCATAGAGACCCATAGAGACCCATAGAGACCCATAGAGACCCTCAGACTCAACACACAGACTCAGCACACAGAGACCCATAGAGACCCTCAGACTCAACACATAGACTCAGCACACAGAGACCCATAGAGACCCATAGAGACCCACAGACTCAGCACATAGAGACCCATAGAGACCCTCAGACTCAGCACACAGACTCAGCACACAGAGACCCATAGA
Source organism: Petromyzon marinus (assembly GCF_048934315.1). Classification (NCBI taxonomy): domain Eukaryota; kingdom Metazoa; phylum Chordata; class Hyperoartia; order Petromyzontiformes; family Petromyzontidae; genus Petromyzon; species Petromyzon marinus. The sequence continues at coordinate 420,361 of NW_027422629.1, forward strand.
GACCCATAGAGACCCTCAGACTCAACACATAGAGACCCGTAGAGACCCATAGAGACCCTCAGACTCAGCACATAGAGACCCATAGAGACCCATAGAGACCCTCAGACTCAGCACATAGAGACCCATAGAGACCCTCAGACTCAGCACATAGAGACACACAGAGACCCTCAGACTCAGCACATAGAGACCCATAGAGACCCTCAGACTCAGCACACAGAGACATATAGAGACCCTCAGACTCAACACACAGAGACACATTGAGACCCTCAGACTCAGCACAAACTCAGCACACAGAGACCCATAGAGACCCTCAGACTCAGCACACAGAGACCCATAGAGACCCTCAGACTCAGCACACAGAGACACATAAAGACCCTCAGACTCAGCACATAGACTCAGCACACAGAGACACACATAGACCCTCAGACTCAGCACACAGAGACCCATAGAGACCCTCAGACTCAGCACACAGAGACCCATAGAGACCCTCACTCATCACATAGAGACCCACAGACTCAGCACACAGAGACCCATAGAGACCCTAAGACTCAGCACACAGAGACCTATAGAGACCATCAGACTCAGCACACAGAGACCCATAGAGACCCACAGACTCGGCACACAGAGACCCATAGAGACACACAGACTCACCACACAGAGACCCATAGAGACCCTCAGACTCAGCACACAGAGACCCACAGACTCAGCACACAGACTCAGCACACAGAGACCCATAGACTCAGCACACAGAGACCCATAGAGACCCTCAGACTCAGCACACAGAGACACAGAGATACCCTCAGACTCAGCACACAGAGACCCATAGAGACCCACAGACTCAACACACAGAGACACACAGAGACACATAGAGACACATAGAGACACATAGAGACACTCAGAGACACATAGAGACCCTCAGAGACACATAGAGACACATAGAGACACATAGAGACACATAGAGACCCTCAGAGACACATAGAGACCCTCAGACTCAACACACAGAGACCCATAGAGACCCTCAGACTCAGCACATAGAGACACATAGAGACCCACAGACTCATCACATAGAGACACATAGAGACCCTCAGAGACACATAGACTCAGCACATAGAGACACATAGAGACACATAGAGACACATAGAGACACATAGAGACACTCAGAGACACATAGAGACCCTCAGAGACACATAGAGACACATAGAGACACATAGAGACCCTCAGAGACACATAGAGACCCTCAGACTCAACACACAGAGACCCATAGAGACCCTCAGACTCAGCACATAGAGACACATAGAGACCCACAGACTCATCACATAGAGACACATAGAGACCCTCAGAGACACATAGACTCAGCACATAGAGACACACAGAGACACATAGAGACACATAGAGACACATAGAGACACTCAGAGACACATAGAGACCCTCAGAGACACATAGAGACACATAGAGACACATATAGACACATAGAGACCCTCAGAGACACATAGAGACCCTCAGACTCAACACACAGAGACCCATAGAGACCCTCAGACTCATCACATAGAGACACATAGAGACCCTCAGAGACACATAGACTCAGCACATAGAGACACACAGAGACACATAGAGACACATAGAGACCCTCAGAGACACATAGAGACACACAGACTCAGCACAAAGAGACACATAGAGACACTCAGACTCAACACATAGAGACCCTCAGACTCAGCACACAGAGACCAATAGAGACACATAGAGACCCACAGACACATAGAGACCCTCAGACTCAGCACATAGAGACACATAGAGACCCTCAGACTCAACACATAGAGACACATAGAGACCCTCAGACTCAGCACACAGAGACCCATAGAGACCCTCAGACTCAGCACACAGAGACCCATAGAGACCCATAGAGACCCATAGAGACCCATAGAGACCCTCACACTCAACACACAGACTCAGCACACAGAGACCCATAGAGACCCTCAGACTCAACACATAGACTCAGCACACAGAGACCCATAGAGACCCATAGAGACCCACAGACTCAGCACATAGAGACCCATAGAGACCCTCAGACTCAGCACACAGACTCAGCACACAGAGACCAATAGAGACCCATAGAGACCCTCAGACTCAACACATAGAGACCCATAGAGACCCATAGAGACCCTCAGACTCAGCACATAGAGACCCATAGAGACCCATAGAGACCCTCAGACTCAGCACATAGAGACCCATAGAGACCCTCAGACTCAGCACATAGAGACACACAGAGACCCTCAGACTCAGCACATAGACTCAGCACACAGAGACCCATAGAGACCCTCAGACTCAGCACACAGAGACCCATAGAGACCCTCAGACTCAGCACACAGAGACACATAAAGACCATCAGACTCAGCACATAGACTCAGCACACAGAGACACACAGAGACCCTCAGACTCAGCACACAGAGACCCATAGAGACCCTCAGAATCAGCACACAGAGACCCATAGAGACCCACAGACTCAGCACACAGAGACCCATAGAGACCCTAAGACTCAGCACACAGAGACCCATAGAGACCATCAGACTCAGCACACAGAGACCCATAGAGACCCACAGACTCGGCACACAGAGACCCATAGAGACACACAGACTCACCACACAGAGACCCATAGAGACCCTCAGACTCAGCACACAGAGACCCACAGACTCAGCACACAGACTCAGCACACAGAGACCCATAGACTCAGCACACAGAGACCCATAGAGACCCTCAGACTCAGCACACAGAGACCCATAGAGACCCACAAACTCAGCACAGACAGACCCATAGAGACCCACAGACTCAGCACACAGAGACACAGAGATACCCTCAGACTCAGCACACAGAGACCCATAGAGACCCACAGACTCAGCACACAGAGACCCATAGAGACCCACAGACTCAGCACACAGAGACCCACAGACTCAGCACACAGAGACCCACAGAGACCCACAGACTCAGCACACAGAGACCCATAGAGACCCTCAGACTCAGCAAACAGAGACCCATAGAGACCCTCAGACTCAGCACATAGACTCAGCACACAGAGACCCAGAGACCCTCAGACTCGGCACATAGAGACCCATAGAGACCCACAGACTCAGCACACAGAGACCCATAGAGACCCTCAGACTCAGCACACAGAGACCCATAGAGACCCACAGACTCACCACATAGAGACCCATAGAGACCCTCAGACTCAGCACACAGAGACCCACAGACTCACCACACAGAGACCCACAGAATCAGCACACAGAGACACACAGAGACCCACAGACTCAGCACACAGAGACCCACAGACTCACCACACAGAGACCCATAGAGACCCTCAGACTCAGCACACAGAGACCCATAGAGACCCTCAGACTCAGCACACAGAGACCCATAGAGACCCACAGACTCAGCACACAGAGACCCATAAAGACCCACAGACTCAGCACACAGAGGCCCATAGACTCATCACACAGATACACAGACTCATCACACAGAGACCCACAGACTCACCACACAGACACCCACAGACTCAGCACACAGAGACCTACAATCTCAGCACACAGATACACAGACTCATCACACAGAGACCCACAGACTTAGCATACAGAGACCCACAGATTCACCACAGTGTGAGTGAGTCAGTGAGTGAGTGAGTGTGTGAGTGAGTGAGTCAGCGAGAAAGTGAGTGAGTGGGTGAGTGAGTGAGTGTGTGAGTGAGTCAGTGAGTGAGTGAGTCAGTGAGTGTGTGAGTGAGTGAGTCAGCGAGAGAGTGAATGAGTGGGTGAGTGAGTGGGTGAGTGAGTGAGTGTGTGAGTGAGTGAGTCAGTGAGTGACTGAATCAGTGAGTGAGTCCGTGAGTGAGTCAACGAGGGAGTGAGTGGGTGAGTGAGTGGGTGGGTGAGTGTGAGGGTGAGTGAGTGTGAGAGTGGGTGAGTGAGTCAGTGAGTGAGGCAGTGAGTGAGTGGGTGTCTATGAGGGTGAGTGAGTGTGAGAGTGAGTGAGTGTGAGTGAGTGAGTCAGTGAGTGAGTCCGTGAGTGGGTGAGTGAGTCAGTGAGTGAGTGAGTCAGTGAGTGAGTCAGTGAGTCAGTGAGTGAGTCAGTGAGTGAGTCAGTGGGTGAGTGAGTCAGTGAGTGAGTGAGTGAGTCAGTGAGTGAGTCAGTGAGTGAGTGAGTCAGTGAGTGAGTCAGCGAGAGAGTGAGTGAGTGGGTGAGTGAGTGGGTGGGTGAGTGTGAGGGTGAGTGTGAGAGTGAGTGAGTGAGTCAGTGAGTGTGTGAATGAGTGAGTCAGCGAGAGAGTGAATGAGTGGGTGAGTGAGTGGGTGAGTGAGTGAGTGTGTGAGTGAGTGAGTCAGTGAGTGACTGAGTCAGTGAGTGAGTCCGTGAGTGAGTCAGCGAGAGAGTGAGTGGGTGAGTGAGTGGGTGGGTGAGTGTGAGGGTGAGTGAGTGTGAGAGTGGGTGAGTGAGTCAGTGAGTGAGGCAGTGAGTGAGTGGGTGTCTATGAGGGTGAGTGAGTGTGAGAGTGAGTGAGTGTGAGTGAGTGAGTCAGTGAGTGAGTCCGTGAGTGGGTGAGTGAGTCAGTGAGTCAGTGAGTGAGTCAGTGAGTGAGTGGGTGAGTGAGTCCGTGAGTGAGTGAGTGAGTCAGTGAGTGAGTGAGCGAGTGAGTGAGTCCGTGAGTGAGTGAGTGAGTCAGTGAGTGAGTGAGCGAGTGAGTGAGTCCGTGAGTCAGCGAGAGTGCGAGTGAGTGAGTGAGTGAGTCAGTGAGTGAGTGAGTGAGTCCGTGAGTCAGTGAGTGAGTGAGCGAGTGAGTGAGCGAGTGAGTCAGTGAGTCAGTGAGTGAGTGAGTGAGCGAGTGAGTCAGTGAGTCAGTGAGTGAGTGAGTCAGTGAGTGAGTGACTGAGTCCGTGAGTGAGTGAGTCAGTGAGTGAGTGAGTGAGTCAGTGAGTGAGTCCGTGAGTGGGTGAGTGAGTCAGTGAGTGAGTGAGTGAGTCAGTGAGTGAGTCAGTCAGCGAGTGAGTGAGTGAGTCAGTGAGTGAGTGAGTCAGTGAGTCCGTGAGTGAGCGAGTGAGTGAGTGAGTGAGCGAGTGAGTGAGTCAGTGAGTGAGTGAGTGAGTCAGTGAGTGAGTGAGTCCGTGAGTGAGCGAGTGAGTGAGTGAGTCCGTGAGTGAGCGAGTGAGTCAGTGAGTGAGTCAGTGAGTGAGTGAGTGAGTGTGTGAGTCAGTGAGTGAGTGAATGAGTGAGTCCGTGAGTCAGCGAGAGAGTCAGTGAGTGAGTGAGTGTGTGAGTCAGTGAGTAAGTGAGTGAGTGAGTGAGTCAGTGAGTCAGTGAGTGAGTGAGCGAGTCAGTCAGTGAGTCAGTGAGTGAGTCAGCGAGTGAGTGAGCGAGTCAGTCAGTGAGTCAGTGAGTGAGTCAGTGAGTGAGTGAGTGTGTGAGTCAGCGAGTGAGTGAGTGAGTGAGCGAGTGAGTTCGTGAGTCAGCGAGAGAGTGAGTCAGTGAGTGAGTGTGTGAGTCAGTGAGTGAGTGAGTGTGTGAGTCAGCGAGAGATGAGTGAGTCAGCGAGAGGGTGAGTGAGTCAGCGAGCGAGTCAGTCAGCGAGTGAGTCAGCGAGAGAGTGAGTAAGTGAGTGAGTCAGCGAGAGAGTGAGTCAGTGAGTGAGTGAGTGAGTCAGCGAGTGAGTCAGTGAGTGAGTGAGCGAGTCAGTGAGTGAGTCAGCGAGAGAGTGAGTCAGCGAGTGAGTGAGTGAGTGAGCGAGTGAGTGAGTGAGTGAGTCAGTGAGTGAGTCAGCGAGTGAGTGAGTCCGTGAGCGAGTGAGTGAGTGAGTGAGTCAGTGAGTGAGTGAGTGAGTCAGTGAGTGTGTGAGTCAGCGAGTGAGTGAGTCAGTGAGTGAGTCAGTGAGTGAGTGAGTCAGTGAGCGAGTGAGTGAGTGAGTGAGTCAGTGAGTGAGTCAGCGAGTGAGTGAGTCCGTGAGCGAGTGAGTGAGTGAGTGAGTCAGCGAGAGCGTGAGTGAGCGAGTGAGTGAGTCAGCGAGTGAGTGAGTGAGCGAGTCAGCGAGAGAGTGAGTGAGTCAGTGAGTGAGTGTGTGAGTCAATGAGTGAGTGAGTGAGTCAGTGAGTGAGTCAGCGAGTGAGTGAGTGAGTCAGCGAGTGAGTCAGTGAGTGAGTGAGCGAGTCAGTGAGTGAGTCAGCGAGAGAGTGAGTCAGCGAGTGAGTGAGTGAGTGAGCGAGTGAGTGAGTGAGTGAGTCAGTGAGTGAGTCAGCGAGTGAGTGAGTCCGTGAGCGAGTGAGTGAGTGAGTGAGTCAGTGAGTGAGTGAGTGAGTCAGTGAGTGTGTGAGTCAGCGAGTGAGTGAGTCAGTGAGTGAGTCAGTGAGTGAGTGAGTCAGTGAGCGAGTGAGTGAGTGAGTGAGTCAGTGAGTGAGTCAGCGAGTGAGTGAGTCCGTGAGCGAGTGAGTGAGTGAGTGAGTCAGCGAGAGCGTGAGTGAGCGAGTGAGTGAGTCAGCGAGTGAGTGAGTGAGCGAGTCAGCGAGAGAGTGAGTGAGTCAGTGAGTGAGTGTGTGAGTCAGTGAGTGAGTGAGTGAGTCAGTGAGTGAGTCAGCGAGTGAGTGAGTGAGTCAGCGAGTGAGTCAGCGAGAGAGTGAGTGAGTCAGTGAGTGAGCGAGTGAGTCAGTGAGTGAGTCAGTGAGTGAGTGAGTGAGTGTGTGAGTCAGTGAGTGAGTGAATGAGTGAGTCCGTGAGTCAGCGAGAGAGTCAGTGAGTGAGTGAGTGTGTGAGTCAGTGAGCAAGTGAGTGAGTGAGTGAGTCAGTGAGTCAGTGAGTGAGTGAGCGAGTCAGTCAGTGAGTCAGTGAGTGAGTCAGCGAGTGAGTGAGCGAGTCAGTCAGTGAGTCAGTGAGTGAGTCAGTGAGTGAGTGAGTGTGTGAGTCAGCGAGTGAGTGAGTGAGTGAGCGAGTGAGTTCGTGAGTCAGCGAGAGAGTGAGTGAGTCAGTGAGTGAGTGTGTGAGTCAGTGAGTGAGTGAGTGTGTGAGTCAGCGAGAGAGTGAGTGAGTCAGCGAGAGGGTGAGTGAGTCAGCGAGCGAGTCAGTCAGCGAGTGAGTCAGCGAGAGAGTGAGTAAGTGAGTGAGTCAGCGAGAGAGTGAGTCAGTGAGTGAGTGAGTCAGCGAGTGAGTCAGTGAGTGAGTGAGCGAGTCAGTGAGTGAGTCAGCGAGAGAGTGAGTCAGCGAGTGAGTGAGTGAGTGAGTGAGCGAGTGAGTGAGTGAGTGAGTCAGTGAGTGAGTGAGTGAGTCAGTGAGTGTGTGAGTCAGCGAGTGAGTGAGTCAGTGAGTGAGTCAGTGAGTGAGTGAGTCAGTGAGCGAGTGAGTGAGTGAGTGAGTCAGTGAGTGAGTCAGCGAGTGAGTGAGTCCGTGAGCGAGTGAGTGAGTGAGTGAGTCAGCGAGAGCGTGAGTGAGCGAGTGAGTGAGTCAGCGAGTGAGTGAGTGAGCGAGTCAGCGAGAGAGTGAGTGAGTCAGTGAGTGAGTGTGTGAGTCAGTGAGTGAGTGAGTGAGTCAGTGAGTGAGTCAGCGAGTGAGTGAGTGAGTCAGCGAGTGAGTCAGCGAGAGAGTGAGTGAGTCAGTGAGTGAGTCAGTGAGTGAGTCAGTGAGTGAGTGGGTGAGTGAGTCAGTGAGTGAGTCAGTGAGTCAGTGAGGGAGTGAGTGAGTGGGTGAGTGAGTGGGTGGGTGAGTGTGAGGGTGAGTGAGTGTGAGAGTGAGTGAGTCAGTGAGTGAGTGAGTCAGTGAGTGTGTGAGTGAGTGAGTCAGCGAGAGAGTGAATGAGTGGGTGAGTGAGTGGGTGAGTGAGTGAGTGAGTCAGTAAGTGAGTCCGTGAGTGGGTGAGTGAGTCAGTGAGTGAGTCAGTGAGTGAGTGTGTGAGTCAGCGAGTGAGTGAGCGAGTGAGTGAGTCCGTGAGTCAGCGAGAGAGTGAGTGAGTCAGTGAGTGAGTGTGTGAGTCAGTGAGTGAGTGAGTGTGTGAGTCAGCGAGAGAGTGAGTCAGCGAGAGAACGAGTGAGTCAGCGAGCGAGTCAGTCAGCGAGTGAGTCAGCGAGAGAGTGAGTGAGTCAGTGAGTGAGTGAGTCAGCGAGTGAGTCAGCGAGAGAGTGAGTGAGTCAGTGAGTGAGTGAGTCAGCGAGCGAGTCAGTCAGCGAGTGAGTCAGCGAGAGAGTGAGTGAGTCAGCGAGTGAGTCAGCGAGAGAGTGAGTCAGTGAGTGAGTGAGTCAGTGAGTGAGTCAGCGAGTGAGTGAGTCAGCGAAGAGTGAGTGAGTGAGTGAGTCCGTGAGTGGGTGAGTGAGTGAGTCAGTGAGTGAGTCAGCGAGCGAGTCAGTCAGCGAGTGAGTCAGTGAGTGAGTCAGCGAGTGAGTCAGCGAGAGAGTGAGTCAGTGAGCGAGTGAGTCAGTGAGTGAGTGAGTCAGTCAGCGAGTGAGTGTGCGAGTCAGTGAGTGTGTGAGTCAGCGAGTGAGTGAGTCAGTGAGTGAGTCAGTGAGTGAGTGAGTCAGTGAGCGAGTGAGTGAGTGAGTGAGTCAGTGAGTGAGTCAGCGAGTGAGTGAGTCCGTGAGCGAGTGAGTGAGTGAGTGAGTCAGTGAGTGCGTGAGTGAGCGAGTGAGTGAGTCAGCGAGTGAGTGAGTGAGCGAGTCAGCGAGAGAGTGAGTGAGTCAGTGAGTGAGTGTGTGAGTCAGTGAGTGAGTGAGTGAGTCAGTGAGTGAGTCAGCGAGTGAGTGAGTGAGTCAGCGAGTGAGTCAGCGAGAGAGTGAGTGAGTCAGTGAGTGAGTCAGTGAGTGAGTGAGTGAGTCCGTGAGTCAGTGAGTGAGTGAGCGAGTCAGTGAGTGAGTCAGCGAGAGAGTGAGTGAGCGAGTGAGTGAGTCAGCGAGTGAGTGAGTGAGCGAGTCAGCGAGAGAGTGAGTCAGTGAGCGAGTGAGTCAGTGAGTGAGCGAGTCAGTCAGTGAGTGAGTCAGCGAGTGAGTGAGTGAGTGAGTCAGTGAGTGAGTGAGTGAGCGAGTCCGTGAGTGGGTGAGTGAGTGAGTCAGTCAGCGAGTGAGTGAGTGAGTCAGTGAGTGAGTGAGTCAGCGAGAGAGTGAGTGAGTGAGTCAGTGAGTGAGTGAGTGAGCGAGTCCGTGAGTGGGTGAGTGAGTGAGTCAGTCAGTGAGCGAGTGAGTGAGTCAGCGAGAGAGTCAGTCAGCGAGTGAGTCAGTGAGTGAGTGAGTCAGCGAGTGAGTGAGTCAGTGAGTGAGTGAGTCAGTCAGCGAGTGAGTCAGTGAGTGAGTGAGTCCGTGAGCGAGTCAGCGAGAGAGTCAGTGAGTGAGCGAGTGAGTGAGTCAGCGAGTGAGTGAGTGAGTCAGTGAGTGAGTCAGTGAGTGAGTGAGTGAGTGTGTGAGTCAGTGAGTGAGTGAGTGAGTCAGTGAGTGAGCGAGTGAGTGAGTCAGCGAGAGAGTCAGTCAGCGAGTGAGTCAGTGAGTGAGTGAGTCAGCGAGTGAGTGAGTCAGTGAGTGAGTGAGTCAGTCAGCGAGTGAGTCAGTGAGTGAGTGAGTCCGTGAGCGAGTCAGCGAGAGAGTCAGTGAGTGAGCGAGTGAGTGAGTCAGCGAGTGAGTGAGTGAGTCAGTGAGTGAGTCAGTGAGTGAGTGAGTGAGTGTGTGAGTCAGTGAGTGAGTGAGTGAGTCAGTGAGTGAGCGAGTGAGTGAGTCAGCGAGAGAGTCAGTCAGCGAGTGAGTCAGTGAGTGAGTGAGTCAGCGAGTGAGTGAGTCAGTGAGTGAGTGAGTCAGTCAGCGAGTGAGTCAGTGAGTGAGTGAGTCCGTGAGCGAGTCAGCGAGAGAGTCAGTGAGTGAGCGAGTGAGTGAGTCAGCGAGTGAGTGAGTGAGTCAGTGAGTGAGTCAGTGAGTGAGTGAGTGAGTGTGTGAGTCAGTGAGTGAGTGAGTGAGTCAGTGAGTGAGCGAGTGAGTGAGTCAGCGAGTGAGTCAGTGAGTCAGTGAGTGAGTGTGTGAGTCAGTGAGTGAGTGAGTGAGTCAGTGAGTGAGTGTGTGAGTCAGTGAGTGAGTGAGTGAGTCAGTGAGTGAGCGAGTGAGTGAGTCAGCGAGAGAGTGAGTCAGTCAGCGAGTGAGTGAGTGAGTCAGTGAGTGAGTGAGTCAGTCAGTGAGTGAGTGAGTCAGCGAGTGAGTGAGTGAGTGAGTCAGTGAGTGAGCGAGTGAGTGAGTGAGTCAGTCAGTCAGTCAGTGAGTGAGTGAGTCAGTCAGCGAGTGAGTGAGTCAGTGAGTCAGTCAGTGAGTGAGTGAGTCAGTCAGCGAGTGAGTGAGTGAGTCAGTGAGTGAGTCAGCGAGGGAGTGAGTCAGTGAGTGAGTGAGTCAGCGAGTGAGTCAGCGAGTGAGTCAGCCCGGGTGTCTCACCTCCACGAACCCTGACAGTGGGAAGTCCTTGCGGAAGGGGTGTCCTTGGAATCCGTAGTCGGTGAGGATGCGACGGAGATCCGGGTGGGCGGCAAAGAACACACCAAACATATCCCACACCTGCACACACGCACAGGGTGAGCGTGGGGGGTGAGGTGAGAGAGGGTGAGCTGGTGAGCTGGTGAGTTGGTGAGCTGGTGAGCTGGTGAACTGGTGAGTTGGTGAGCTGGTGAGTTGGTGAACTGGTGAGTTGGTGAGCTGGTGAGCTGGTGAGGTGAGCGCGGGGGGTGAGGTGAGAGAGGGTGAGCTGGTGAGTTGGTGAGCTGGTGAGCTGGTGAGCTGGTGAGGTGGTGAACTGGTGAGTCGGTGAGTCGGTGAGCTGGTGAATCGGTGAGTTGGTGAGTCGGTGAGCTGGTGAGTCGGAGAGTAGGTGAGCTGGTGAATAAGTGAGTTGGTGAGCAGGTGAGTTGGTGAGTAGGTGAGCTGATGAACTGGTGAGTTGATGAGATTGTAAGTTGGTGAGCTGGTGAGCTGGTGAGTAGGTGAGCTGGTGAGTTGGTGAGCTGGTGAGCTGGTGAGTCGGTGAGCCGGTGAGTTGGTGAGCTGGTGAGTCGGTGAGCCGGTGAGTAGGTGAGTTGGTGAGCTGGTGAGCTGGTGAGTAGGTAAGCTGGTGAGCTGGTGAGTTGGTGAGCTGGTGAGTAGGTGAGTTGGTGAGCTGGTGAGTAGGTAAGCTGGTGAGTTGGTGAGCTGGTGAGCTGGTGAGTAGGTAAGCTGGTGAGTCGGTGAGTAGGTGAGTTGATGAGGTGCTGAGCTGGTGAGTTGGTGAGTCGGTGAGTAGGTGAGCTGGTGAGTTGGTGAGCTGGTGAGTTGGTAAGTTGGTGAGCTGGTGAATAGGTGAGCTGGTGAGCTGGTGAGTTGGAGAGTAGGTGAGCTGGTGAATAAGTGAGTTGGTGAGCTGGTGAGGTGAGCTGGTGAGTTGATGAGGTGGTGAGCTGGTGAGTCGGTGAGCTGGTGAGTCGGTGAGCTGGTGAGTCGGTGAGCTGGTGAGTTGATGAGATGGTGAGTAGGTGAGCTGGTGAGCTGGTGAGTTGGTCAGTAGGTGAGCTGGTGAGTCGGTGAGCTGGTGAGGTGAGCTGGTGAGTTGATGAGGTGGTGAGCTGGTGAGTCGGTGAGCTGGTGAGTCGGTGAGCTGGTGAGCTGGTGAGTTGGTGAGCTGGTGAGCAGGTGAGTTGGTGAGCTGGTGAGTCGGTGAGCTGGTGAGCGGCATGCGGGCGAGCTGGTGAGCAGGTGAGTTGGTGAGCTGGTGAGCTGGTGAGCGGCGTGCGGGCGAGCTGGTGAGCTGGTGAGTGGCGTGCTGGTGAGTAGGTGAGCTGGTGAGCTGGTGAGCGGCGTGCAGGCGAGCTGGTGAGGTGAGCTGGTGAGCTGGTGAGCGGGTGAGCGGCCTGCGGGTGAGCTGGTGAGCTGGTGAACTGGTGAGTAGGTGAGCTGGTGAGCTGGTGAGCTGGTGAGTAGGTGAGCTGGTGAGCTGGCGTGCGGGTGAGCTGGTGAGCTGGTGAGCTGGTGAGTAGGTGAGCTGGTGAGTAGGTGAGCTGGTGAGCTGGTCAGCTGGTGAGTCGGTGAGCTGGTGAGTAGGTGAGCTGGTGAGCTGGTGAGTAGGTGAGTAGGTGAGCTGGTGAGCTGGTGAGCAGGTGAGTAGGTGAGCTGGTGAGCTGGTGAGTAGGTGAGTAGGTGAGCTGGTGAGCTGGTGAATAGGTGAGCTGGTGAGTTGGAGAGTAGGTGAGCTGGTGAATAAGTGAGTTGGTGAGCTGGTGAGGTGAGCTGGTGAGTTGATGAGGTGGTGAGCTGGTGAGTCGGTGAGCTGGTGAGTCGGTGAGCTGGTGAGTCGGTGAGCTGGTGAGTTGATGAGATGGTGAGTAGGTGAGCTGGTGAGCTGGTGAGTTGGTCAGTAGGTGAGCTGGTGAGTCGGTGAGCTGGTGAGGTGAGCTGGTGAGTTGATGAGGTGGTGAGCTGGTGAGTCGGTGAGCTGGTGAGTCGGTGAGCTGGTGAGCTGGTGAGTTGGTGAGCTGGTGAGCAGGTGAGTTGGTGAGCTGGTGAGCGGCATGCGGGCGAGCTGGTGAGCAGGTGAGTTGGTGAGCTGGTGAGCTGGTGAGCGGCGTGCGGGCGAGCTGGTGAGCTGGTGAGTGGCGTGCTGGTGAGCTGGTGAGTAGGTGAGCTGGTGAGTAGGTGAGCTGGTGAGCTGGTGAGCGGCGTGCAGGCGAGCTGGTGAGGTGAGCTGGTGAGCTGGTGAGCTGGTGAGCGGGTGAGCGGCGTGCGGGTGAGCTGGTGAGCTGGTGAACTGGTGAGTAGGTGAGCTGGTGAGCTGGTTAGCTGGTGAGTAGGTGAGCTGGTGAGCTGGCGTGCGGGTGAGCTGGTGAGCTGGTGAGCTGGTGAGTAGGTGAGCTGGTGAGTAGGTGAGCTGGTGAGCTGGTGAGTAGGTGAGTAGGTGAGCTGGTGAGCTGGTGAGTAGGTGAGTAGGTGAGCTGGTGAGCTGGTCAGCTGGTGAGTCGGTGAGCTGGTGAGTAGGTGAGCTGGTGAGCTGGTGAGTAGGTGAGTAGGTGAGCTGGTGAGTAGGTGAGTAGGTGAGCTGGTGAGCTGGTGAGCAGGTGAGTAGGTGAGCTGGTGAGCTGGTGAGTAGGTGAGTAGGTGAGCTGGTGAGCTGGTGAGTAGGTGAGTAGGTGAGCTGGTGAGCAGGTGAGTAGGTGAGCTGGTGAGCTGGTGAGTAGGTGAGTAGGTGAGCTGGTGAGCTGGTGAGTAGGTGAGTAGGTGAGCTGGTGAGCTGGTGAGTAGGTGAGTAGGTGAGCTGGTGAGCTGGTGAGTAGGTGAGTAGGTGAGCTGGTGAGTAGGTGAGTAGGTGAGCTGGTGAGCTGGTGAGTAGGTGAGCTGGTGAGTAGGTGAGCGGCGTGCGGGTGAGCTGGTGAGCTGGTGAGCAGGTGAGCTGGTGAGTAGGTGAGTAGGTGAGCGGCGTGCAGGCGAGCTGGTGAGTAGGTGAGCTGGTGAGCTGGTGAGCTGGTGAGTAGGTGAGCGGCGTGCGGGCGAGCTGGTGAGCTGGTGAGTTGATGAGCTGGTGAGTAGGTGAGCGGCGAGCTGGTGAGCTGGTGAGCGGCGTGCGGGTGAGCTGGTGAGTAGGTGAGCTGGTGAGCTGGCGAGCTGGTGAGCTGGTGAGCTGGCGAGCTGGTGAGCTGGTGAGTGGCGTGCGGGTGAGCTGGTGAGTAGGTGAGCTGGTGAGTAGGTGAGCTGGTGAGCTGGTGAGTGGCGTGTGGGTGAGCTGGTGAGCTGGTGAGTAGGTGAGCGGCGTGCAGGCGAGCTGGTGAGCTGATGAGTTGGTGAGTCGGTGAGCTGGCGAGCTGGCGAGCTGGCGAGCTGGTGAGCTGGTGAGCTGGTGAGCAGGTGAGTTGGTGAGCTGGTGAGCGGCGTGCGGGCGAGCTGGTGAGCTGGTGAGCGGCGTGCAGGTGAGCAGGTGAGCTGGTGAGCTGGTGAGCGGCGTGCAGGTGAGCTGGTGAGCTGGTGAGCGGCGTGCGGGCGAGCTGGTGAGCTGGTGAGCTGGTGAGCGGCGTGCTGGTGAGCTGGTGAGCGGCGTGCGGGCGAGCTGGTGAGTCGGTGAGCTGGTGAGCTGGTGAGTTGGTGAGCTGGTGAGCAGGTGAGTTGGTGAGCTGGTGAGTCGGTGAGCTGGTGAGCGGCATGCGGGCGAGCTGGTGAGCAGGTGAGTTGGTGAGCTGGTGAGCTGGTGAGCGGCGTGCGGGCGAGCTGGTGAGCTGGTGAGCTGGTGAGCGGCGTGCGGGCGAGCTGGTGAGCTGGTGAGCTGGTGAGCTGGTGAGCGGCGTGCTGGTGAGCTGGTGAGCTGGTGAGCGGCGTGCGGGCGAGCTCACCTCCCTCTCGTACCAGGTGAGTAGGTGAGCTGGTGAGCTGGTGAGCTGGTGAGCTGGTGAGTTGGTGAGCTGGTGAGCTGGTGAGCTGGTGAGCTGGTGAGCTGGCGAGCTGGTGAGCTGGTGAGCTGGTGAGCTGGTGAGCTGGTGAGTTGGTGAGCTGGTGAGTAGGTGAGCTGGTGAGCTGGCGAGCTGGTGAGCTGGTGAGCTGGCGTGCGGGCGAGCTGGTGAGCTGGTGAGTAGGTGAGCTGGTGAGCTGGTGAGCTGGTGAGCTGGTGAGTTGGTGAGCTGGCGTGCGGGTGAGCTGGTGAGCTGGTGAGCGGCGTGCGGGTGAGTAGGTGAGCTGGTGAGCGGCGTGCGGGCGAGCTGGTGAGCTGGTGAGCTGGCGAGCTGGTGAGCTGGTGAGCTGGTGAGCTGGCGAGCTGGTGAGTAGGTGAGCTGGTGAGCGGCGAGCTGGTGAGCTGGTGAGCTGGCGAGCGGGTGAGCTGGTGAGCTGGTGAGCTGGTGAGCTGGTGAGCTGGTGAGCGGCGTGCGGGCGAGCTGGTGAGCTGGTGAGCGGCGTGCGGGCGAGCTCACCTCCCTCTCGTACCAGGTGAGTAGGTGAGCTGGTGAGCTGGTGAGCTGGTGAGTTGGTGAGCTGGTGAGCTGGTGAGCTGGTCAGCTGGTGAGCTGGTGAGCTGGTGAGCTGGCGAGCTGGTGAGCTGGTGAGTTGGTGAGCTAGTGAGCTGGTGAGCTGGTGAGCTGGTGAGCTGGTGAGCTGGTGAGCGGCGTGCGGGCGAGCTGGTGAGCTGGTGAGCTGGTGAGCTGGTGAGCTGGTGAGTAAGCGAGCTGGTGAGCTGGTGAGCTGGTGAGCTGGCGAGCTGGTGAGCTGGTGAGCGGCGTGCGGGCGAGCTCACCTCCCTCTCGTACCAGTCGGCTGCCTTGTGCACGCCACAGAGTGAGTCGAGCGGCGTCAGCTCGTCGCAGTACGTCTTCACCCGCAGTCTGGCGTTGAAACGCACTGACAGCAGGTTGTACACCACCTGGTGGGCGGGGTCACACCGTCGTCACGTGGGGTGGGCGGGGTCACACCGTCGTCACGTGGGGTGGGTGTGGTCACGTGGGGTGTGTGGTCACGTGGTGTGTGTGTGTGTGGTGGGTGTGTGGTCACGTGGGGTGTGTGTGTGGGCACGTGGTGTGTGTGTGTGGGGGTGTGTGTGTGTGTGTGGGCACGTGGGGTGTGTGTGTGTGGTCACGTGGTGTGTGTGTGTGGTCACGTGGTGTGTGTGTGTGTGGGCACGTGGTGGGTGTGTGTGGTCACGTGGTGTGTGTGTGTGTGTGTGGTCACGTGGTGTGTGTGTGTGTGTGGTCACGTGGTGTGTGTGTGTGGGCACGTGGTGTGTGTGTGTGTGTGTGTGTTCACGGGGTGTGTGTGTGTTTGTGGGGTGTGTGTGTGTGTGTGTGGGCACGTGGTGTGTGTGTGTGTGTGTGGGTGTGTGTGTGTGTGGGCACGTGGGGTGTGTGTGTGTGTGGGCACGTGGGGTGTGTGTGTGTGTTCACGGTGTGTGTGTGTGGGCACGTGGTGTGTGTGTGTGTGGTCACGTGGTGTGTGTGTGTGTGGGTGTGGGCACGTGGTGTGTGTGTGTGTGTGGGCACGTGGGGTGTGTGTGTGTGTGGTCACGTGGGGTGTGTGTGTGTGTGGGCACGTGGTGTGTGTGTGTGTGGTCACGTGGTGTGTGTGTGTGTGTGGGCACGTGGTGGGTGTGTGTGTGGGCACGTGGTGTGTGTGTGTGTGTGTGGGTACGTGGGGTGTGTGTGTGTGGTCACGTGGTGTGTGTGTGTGTGTGGGTGGGCACGTGGGGTGTGTGTGTGTGGGCACGTGGGGTGTGTGTGTGGGCACGTGGTGTGTGTGTGTGTGGGCACGTGGTGTGTGTGTGTGTGGGCACGTGAGGTGTGTGTGTGTGTGGTCACGTGGTGTGTGTGTGTGTGGTCACGTGGGGTGTGGGTGTGGTCACGTGGGGTGTGTGTGTGGTGTCACGTGGGGTGTGTGTGTGTGGTCACGTGGTGTGTGTGTGTGTGGGCACGTGGTGTGTGTGTGTGTGGTCACGTGGTGTGTGTGTGTGTGTGGGCACGTGGTGTGTGTGTGTGTGGTCACGTGGTGTGTGTGTGTGGGCACGTGGGGTGTGTGGGCACGTGGTGTGTGTGTGTGTTGGCACGTGGTGTGTGTGTGTGTGTGGTCACGTGGTGTGTGTGGGCACGTGGGGTGTGTGTGTGTGTGGTGTGTGTGTGTGGGCACGTGGGGTGTGTGTGTGTGTGTGGTCACGTGTGTGTGTGTGTGGTCACGTGGGGTGTGTGTGTGTGGGCACGTGGTGTGTGTGTGTGTGGGCACGTGGTGTGTGTGGGCACGTGGTGTGTGTGTGTGTGTGGTCACGTGGGGTGTGTGTGTGTGTGGGCACGTGGTGTGTGTGTGTGTGTGGTCACGTGGTGTGTGTGTGTGTGGTGGGTGTGTGTGTGTGTGGGCACGTGGGGTGTGTGTGTGTGTGGTCACGTGGGGTGTGTGTGTGGTCACGTGGTGTGTGTGTGTGTGGGCACGTGGGGTGTGTGTGTGGGCACGTGGGGTGTGTGTGTGTGTGTGTGTGGTCACGTGGTGTGTGTGTGTGTGTGGTCACGTGGTGTGTGTGTGTGTGGTCACGTGGTGTGTGTGTGTGTGGGCACGTGGGGTGTGTGTGTGTGTGTGGGCACGTGGGGTGTGTGTGTGTGTGTGTGGTCACGTGGTGTGTGTGTGTGGGCACGTGGGGTGTGTGTGTGTGGTGTGTGTGTGTGTGTGGGCACGTGGTGTGTGTGTGGGCACGTGGTGTGTGTGTGTGTGTGTGGGCACGTGGGGTGTGTGTGTGGTCACGTGGTGTGTGTGTGTGTGGGCACGTGGTGTGTGTGTGTGTGTGGGCACGTGGTGTGTGTGTGTGTGTATGGTCACGTGGTGTGTGTGTGTGTGGGTACGTGGGGTGTGTGTGTGTGTGTGTGTGGGCACGTGGGGTGTGTGTGTGTGTGTGGGCACGTGGGATGTGTGTGTGGGCACGTGGTGTGTGTGTGTGTGGGGTCACGTGGTGTGTGTGTGTGGGCACGTGGTGTGTGTGTGTGTGTGGTGTGTGTGTGTGTGTGTGGTCACGTGGTGTGTGTGTGTGTGTGTGGGCACGTGGTATGTGTGGGCACGTGGGGTGTGTGTGTGTGTGGTCACGTGAGGTGTGTGTGTGTGTGTGTGGGCACGTGGGGTGTGTGTGTGGGTACGTGGTGTGTGTGGTCACGGTGTGTGTGTGTGTGGTGACAGGGTGTGTGTGTGTGTTCACGGTGTGTGTGTGTGTTCACGGTGTGTGTGTGTTCACGGTGTGTTCACGGTGTGTGTGTGTTCACGGTGTGTGTGTGTGTTCACGGTGTGTGTGTGTTCACGGTGTGTTCACGGTGTGTGTGTGTTCACGGTGTGTGTGTGTGTTCACGGTGTGTGTGTGTGTTCACGGTG
Organism: Petromyzon marinus; assembly: GCF_048934315.1. Lineage (NCBI taxonomy): Eukaryota > Metazoa > Chordata > Hyperoartia > Petromyzontiformes > Petromyzontidae > Petromyzon > Petromyzon marinus. The sequence goes on from NW_027422629.1 coordinate 438,165, forward strand.
TGTGTGTGTTCACGGTGTGTGTGTGTGTGTTACGGTGTGTGTGTGTGTGTTCACGGTGTGTGTGTGTTCACGGGGTGTGGGTGTGTGTGTGTTCACGGTGTGTGTGTGTCTGTTCACGGTGTGTGTGTGTGTTCACGGTGTGTGTGTGTGTTCACGGTGTGTGTGTGTTCACGGTGTGTTTACGGTGTGTGTGTGTGTTCACGGTGTGTGTGTGTTCACGGTGTGTGTGTGTGTGTGTCACGGTGTGTGTGTGTTCACGGTGTGTGTGTGTGTTCACGGTGTGTGTGTGTGTTCACGGTGTGTGTGTGTGTGTTCACGGTGTGTGTGTGTGTGTGTTCACGGTGTGTGTGTGTGTGTTCATGGTGTGTGTTCACGGTGTGTGTGTTCACACGGTGTGTGTGTGTGTGTCACGGTGTGTGTGTGTTCACGGTGTGTGTGTGTGTTCACGGTGTGTGTGTGTGTTCACGGTGTGTGTGTGTTCACGGTGTGTTCACGGTGTGTGTGTGTTCACGGTGTGTGTGTGTGTGTGTTCACGGTGTGTGTGTGTTCACGGTGTGTTCACGGTGTGTGTGTGTGTTCACGGTGTGTGTGTGTTCACGGTGTGTGTGTGTTCACGGTGTGTTCACGGTGTGTGTGTGTTCACGGTGTGTGTGTGTGTTCACGGTGTGTGTGTGTGTGTGTGTGTCACGGTGTGTGTGTGTCACGGTGTGTGTGTGTGTTCACGGTGTGTGTGTGTGTGTTCACGGTGTGTGTGTGTTCACGGTGTGTGTGTGTGTTCACACGGTGTGTGTGTTCACGGTGTGTTCACTGTGTGTGTGTGTGTCACGGTGTGTGTGTGTGTTCACGGTGTGTGTGTGTTCACACGGTGTGTGTGTTCACGGTGTGTTCACGGGGTGTGTGTGTTCACGGTGTGTGTGTGTGTTCACGGTGTGTGTGTGTCACGGTGTGTGTGTGTTCACGGTGTGTGTGTGTGTTCACGGTGTGTGTGTGTGTTCACGGGGTGTGTGTGTTCACGGTGTGTGTGTGTGTGTGTCACGGTGTGTGTGTGTTCACGGTGTGTGTGTGTGTTCACGGTGTGTGTGTGTGTCACGGTGTGTGTGTGTGTTCACGGTGTGTGTGTTCACGGTGTGTTCACGGTGTGTGTGTGTGTCACGGTGTGTGTGTGTGTTCACGGTGTGTGTGTGTTCACACGGTGTGTGTGTGTGTTCACACGGTGTGTGTGTTCACGGTGTGTTCACGGGGTGTGTGTGTTCACGGTGTGTGTGTGTTCACGGTGTGTGTGTGTTCACGGTGTGTGTGTGTCACGGTGTGTGTGTGTTCACGGTGTGTGTGTGTGTTCACACGGTGTGTGTGTTCACACGGTGTGTGTGTTCACGGTGTGTGTTCACGGTGTGTGTGTGTGTTCACGGTGTGTGTGTGTGTCACGGTGTGTGTGTGTTCACGGTGTGTGTGTGTTCACGGTGTGTGTGTGTGTTCACGGGGTGTGTGTGTGTGTTCACACGGTGTGTGTGTTCACGGTGTGTTCATGGTGTGTGTGTGTTCACGGTGTGTTCACGGTGTGTGTGTTCACGGTGTGTTCATGGTGTGTGTGTGTTCACGGTGTGTTCATGGTGTGTGTGTGTTCACGGTGTGTTCACGGTGTGTGTGTGTTCACGGTGTGTTCACGGTGTGTGTGTTCACGGTGTGTGCGTGTTCACGGTGTGTGTGTGTGTTCATGGTGTGTGTGTGTGTGTGTGTTCACACGGTGTGTGTGTGTGTGTTCACGGTGTGATCACCTCAAAGCGGTGTGTGTGTGTTCACGGTGTGTGTGTGTTCACACGGTGTGTGTGTGTGTGTGTGTTCACGGTGTGATCACCTCAAAGCGGTGTGTGTGTGTTCACGGTGTGTGTGTGTTCACACGGTGTGTGTGTGTGTGTGTTCACGGTGTATGTGTTCACACGGTGTGTGTGTGTGTGTTCACGGTGTGTGTCACGGTGTGTGTGTGTGTCACGGTGTGTGTGTGTTCACGGTGTGTGTGTGTTCACGGTGTGTGTGTGTTCACTGTGTGTGTGTGTGTGTCACGGTGTGTGTCACGGTGTGTGTGTGTTCACGGTGTGTGTGTGTGTGTGTTCATGGTGTGTGTTCACGGTGTGTGTCTCGGTGTGTGTGTGTTCACGGTGTGTGTCTCGGTGTGTGTGTGTTCACGGTGTGTGTGTGTGTGTGTGTTCATGGTGTGTGTTCACGGTGTGTGTCACGGTGTGTGTGTGTGTCACGGTGTGTGTGTGTGTGTTCACGGTGTGATCACCTCAAAGCGGTGTGTGCGTGTGGGCACATCGATCCCGGTGAGATCCGTGAGGTTGGTGAATTGGGCGTTGGTGTGGTCGTTGAGAAAGCTGATGACAGGCACAACTCCCTCGGGGTGGATCAGCAGTTCCAGCTCGTTCTGACTCGTCACCTGCAGCAGCAGCAGCAGCATCAGCAGCATCATCATCAGCATCAGCAGCATCATCATCATCAGCAGCAGCATCATCATCATCATCATCAGCAGCATCATCATTAGCAGCATTATCATCATCAGCTGCAGCAGCAGCATCATCAGCAGCATCATCATCATCATTACCAGCAGCAGCATCATCATCATCAGCAGCATCATCATCATCATTACCAGCAGCAGCATCATCATCATCAGCAGCATCATCATCATCAGCAGCAGCATCATCAGCAGCAGCATCATTAGCAGCATCAGCAGCAGCATCATCATCATCAGCAGCATCATCATCAGCATCATAGCCATCATCAGCAGTACCATCAGCATCATTTTCATCAGTAGCATCATCATTATCAGCAGCATCTCTGCGAGTACCTGTGAGTTCCTGAGTGCCAGTGTGAGTACCAGTGTGAGTTCCTGTGAGTACCAGTGTGAGTACCAGTGTGAGTACCAGTGTGAGTTCCTGAGTGCCAGTGTGAGTACCTGTGAGTTCCTGTGGGTAGCAGTGTGAGTACCAGTGTGAGTTCCTGTGGGTAGCAGTGTGAGTACCTGTGAGTTCCTGTGGGTAGCAGTGTGAGTACCAGTGTGAGTACCTGTGGGTAGCAGTGTGAGTACCAGTGTGAGTACCTGAGTACCAGTGTGAGTACCTGTGTGAGTTCCTGTGGGTAGCAGTGTGAGTACCAGTGTGAGTTCCTGTGTGCCAGTGTGAGTACCTGTGAGTACCTGTGAGTAGCAGCGTGAGTACCAGTGTGAGTTCCTGAGTGCCAGTGTGAGTACCTGTGTGAGTTCCTGTGGGTAGCAGTGTGAGTACCTGTGAGTTCCTGAGTGCCAGTGTGAGTACCAGTGTGAGTACCTGTGAGTTCCTGTGGGTAGCAGTGTGAGTTTCTGTGAGTTCCTGAGTGCCAGTGTGAGTACCTGTGAGTACCTGTGAGTAGCAGTGTGAGTACCTGTGAGTTCCTGAGTACCAGTGTGAGTACCTGAGTACCAGTGTGAGTACCTGTGAGTACCTGTGAGTACCAGTGTGAGTACCTGAGTACCAGTGTGAGTACCTGTGAGTAGCAGTGTGAGTAGCAGTGTGAGTACCTGAGTAGCAGTGTGAGTACCTGTGGGTAGCAGTGTGAGTACCAGTGTGAGTTCCTGAGTAGCAGTGTGAGTACCTGTGAGTTCCTGTGGGTAGCAGTGTGAGTACCTGTGTGAGTACCTGAGTACCAGTGTGAGTACCTGTGAGTACCTGTGAGTAGCAGTGTGAGTACCAGTGTGAGTACCTGAGTAGCAGTGTGAGTACCTGTGAGTTCCTGAGTGCCAGTGTGAGTACCTGTGAGTTTCTGTGAGTACCAGTGTGAGTACCAGTGTGAGTTCCTGAGTGCCAGTGCGAGTACCAGTGTGAGTTCCTGTGAGTATCAGAATGAGTTCCTGAGTACCTGTGAGTACCTTTGCGAGTATGTACCCGTAGCTGTGAGTAGCAGCGTGAGTACCAGTGTGAGTACCTGAGTACCAGTGTGAGTACCTGTGAGTAGCAGTGTGAGTCCCTGAGTACCTGTGAGTAGCAGTGTGAGTACCAGTGTGAGTACCTGAGTACCAGTGTGAGTACCTGTGAGTAGCAGCGTGAGTACCAGTGTGAGTACCTGTGAGTAGCAGTGTGAGTAGCAGTGTGAGTCCCTGAGTACCTGTGAGTACCAGTGTGAGTACGTACCTGTAGCTGTGAGTAGAAGTGTGAGTACCAGTGTGAGTACCTGAGTACCAGTGTGAGTACCTGTGAGTACCAGTGTGAGTACCTGTGAGTAGCAGTGTGAGTAGCAGTGTGAGTCCCTGAGTACCTGTGAGTACCAGTGTGAGTACGTACCTGTAGCTGTGAGTAGCAGCGTGAGTACCAGTGTGAGTACCTGTGAGTAGCAGTGTGAGTAGCAGTGTGAGTACCTGAGTAGCAGTGTGAGTACCTGTGAGTAGCAGTGTACCAGTGTGAGTACCTGAGTAGCAGTGTGAGTCCCTGAGTACCTGTGAGTACCAGTGCGAGTACGTAGCTGTGAGTACCTGTGAATCCCTGAGTACCAGTATGAGTCCCTGAGTACCTATGTGAGTCCCTGAGTAGGTGTGAGTCCCAGTGTGAGTACCTGAGTAGGTGTACCAGTGTGAGTACCTGTGAGTACCTGTGTCAGTCCCTGAGTAGGAGTGAGTACCAGTGTGAGTACCTGTGAGTACCTGTGTCAGTCCCTGAGTAGGTGTGAGTACCTGTGTCAGTCCCTGAGTAGGAGTGAGTACCAGTGTGAGTACCAGTGTGAGTACCTGTGAGTACCTGTGTCAGTCCCTGGGTAGATGTGAGTACCAGTGTGAGTCCCTGTGTCAGTCCCTGAGTAGGAGTACCAGTGTGAGTACCTGTGAGTACCTGTGTAAGTCCCTGAGTAGGTGTGAGTACCAGTGTGAGTACCTGTGTCAGTCCCTGAGTAGGTGTACCAGTGTGAGTACCTCTGAGTACCTGTGTGAGTGTGAGTACCTGTGTGAGTGTGAGTACCTGTGGGTACCAGTGTGAATACCAGTGTGAGTACCAGTGTGAGTACCTGTGTGAGTGTGAGTACCTGTGCCTGCTGCACGTACTTGGGCAGGATCTCCGCCACTTACTCCCTGAGTACCTGTGTGAGTGTGAGTACCTGTGTGAGTACCTGTGTGTGAGTACCTGTGAGTACCTGTGTGAGTGTGAGTACCTGTGCCTGCTGCACGTACTTGGGCAGGATCTCTGCCACGTACTCCCTGAGTACCTGTGAGTACCTGTGAGTACCTGTGTGAGTGTGAGTACCTGTGAGTACCAGTGTGAGTACCAGCGTGAGTACCTGTGCCTGCTGCACGTACTTGGGCAGGATCTCTGCCACGTACTCCCTGAGTACCAGTGTGAGTACCTGCGTGAGTGTGAGTACTTGTGAGTACCTGTGTGAGTGTGAGTACCTGTGTGAGTACCAGCGTGAGTACTTGTGAGTACCTGCGTGAGTGTGAGTACCTGTGAGTACCTGTGTGAGTACCAGTGTGAGTACCAGCGTGAGTACCTGTGCCTGCTGCACGTACTTGGGCAGGATCTCTGCCACGTACTCTCCGAAGGTCGCCAGCTTGGTCCGCTCCCCAACATCCACAGGGCGCACAGTAGCTGTGAAGACAGCATGGCTAGAGTAGCTGTAGTAGTGGGGGGGTGAGTGGGGGGGTGAGTGGGGGGGTGAGTGGGGGGGTGAGTGGGGGGGTGAGTGGGGGGGTGGGTGAGTGGGTGAGTGGGTGAGTGAGTGAGTGGGTGAGTGTGTGGGTGAGTGAGTGGGTGAGTGAGTGGGTGAGTGAGTGGGTGAGTGTGTGGGTGAGTGAGTGGGTGAGTGAGTGGGTGAGTGTGTAGGTGAGTGAGTGAGTGGGTGAGTGTGTGGGTGAGTGTGTGGGTGAGTGAGTGGGTGAGTGAGTGGGTGAGTGTGTAGGTGAGTGAGTGAGTGGGTGAGTGAGTGGGTGAGTGGGGGGTGAGTGGGGGTGAGCGAAGGTCGCCAGCTTGGTCCGCTCCCCAACATCCACAGGGCGCACAGTAGCTGTGAAGACAGCATGGCTAGAGTAGCTGTAGTAGTGGGGGGTGAGTGGGGGGGTGAGTGGGGGGGTGGGTGGGGGGGTGAGTGGGGGGGTGAGTGGGGGGGTGGGTGAGTGGGTGAGTGGGTGAGTGAGTGAGTGGGTGAGTGTGTGGGTGAGTGAGTGGGTGAGTGAGTGGGTGAGTGAGTGGGTGAGTGTGTGGGTGAGTGAGTGGGTGAGTGAGTGGGTGAGTGTGTAGGTGAGTGAGTGAGTGGGTGAGTGTGTGGGTGAGTGTGTGGGTGAGTGAGTGGGTGAGTGAGTGGGTGAGTGTGTAGGTGAGTGAGTGAGTGGGTGAGTGAGTGGGTGAGTGGGGGGTGAGTGGGGGTGAGCGAAGGTCGCCAGCTTGGTCCGCTCCCCAACATCCACAGGGCGCACAGTAGCTGTGAAGACAGCATGGCTAGAGTAGCTGTAGTAGTGGGGGGGGGGGGTGGGGGGGTGAGTGGGGGGGTGAGTGGGGGGGTGAGTGGGTGAGTGGGGGGGTGAGTGGGGGGGTGGGTGGGTGAGTGAGTGGGTGAGTGAGTGGGTGAGTGAGAGAGTGGGTGAGTGAGAGAGTGGGTGAGTGGGTGAGTGAGTGAGTGGGTGAGTGGGTGAGTGAGTGGGTGAGTGAGTGGGTGAGTGGGTGAGTGAGAGAGTGGGTGAGTGGGTGAGTGAGTGAGTGGGTGAGTGAGTGAGTGGGTGAGTGGGTGAGTGAGTGGGTGTGTGAGTGAGTGGGTGAGTGGGTGAGTGAGTGGGTGAGTGAGTGGGTGAGTGGGTGAGTGAGAGAGTGGGTGAGTGGGTGAGTGAGTGAGTGGGTGAGTGGGTGAGTGTGTGAGTGAGTGGGTGAGTGAGTGGGTGAGTGGGTGAGTGATGGGTGAGTGAGTGGGTGAGTGGGTGAGTGAGTGGGTGAGTGGGTGAGTGGGTGAGTGAGTGGGTGAGTGAGTGGGTGAGTGGGTGAGTGATGGGTGAGTGAGTGGGTGAGTGGGTGAGTGAGTGGGTGAGTGAGTGGGTGAGTGAGAGAGTGGGTGTGTGAGTGGGTGAGTGAGTGGGTGAGTGAATGGGTGAGTGAGTGGGGGTGAGCGAAGGTCGCCAGCTTGGTCCGCTCCCCAACATCCACAGGGCGCACAGTAGCTGTGAAGACAGCATGGCTAGAGTAGCTGTAGTAGTGGGGGGGTGAGTGGGGGGGTGAGTGGGGGGGTGGGTGGGGGGGTGAGTGGTGAGTGAGTGAGTGAGTGGGGGGGTGAGTGGGGGGGTGAGTGGGGGGGTGAGTGGGGGGGTGAGTGGGGGGGTGAGTGGGGGGGTGAGTGAGTGAGTGGGTGAGTGAGTGGGTGAGTGGGTGAGTGAGTGTGTGGGTGAGTGGGTGAGTGAGTGGGTGTGTGAGTGAGTGGGTGAGTGGGTGAGTGTGTGAGTGTGTGGGTGAGTGAGTGGGTGAGTGGGTGTGTGAGTGGGTGAGTGAGTGGGTGAGTGAGTGGGTGAGTGTGTGAGTGAGTGAGTGGGTGAGTGAGTGGGTGAGTGGGTGGGTGAGTGAGTGGGTGAGTGAGTGGGTGTGTGAGTGAGTGGGTGAGTGAGTGAGCGAGTGGGTGAGTGGATGAGTGAGTGGGTGAGTGTGTGGGTGAGTGAGTGGGTGAGTGAGTGGGTGAGTGAGGGGGTGAGTGGGTGAGCGAGTGAGTGGGTGAGTGAGTGGGTGGGTGAGTGAGTGGGTGTGTGAGTGAGTGGGTGAGTGAGTGGGTGAGTGGGTGAGTGAGTGAGTGGGGTGTGTGAGTGAGTGGGTGAGCGAGTGGGTGAGTGGGGGGTGAGTGGGTGTGAGCGAAGGTCGCCAGCTTCGTCCGCTCCCCAACATCCACAGGGCGCACAGTAGCTGTGAAGAGAGCATGGCTAGAGTAGCTGTAGTAGTGGGGGGGTGAGTGGGGGGTGAGTGGGGGGGTGAGTGGGGGGGTGAGTGGGGGGTGAGTGGGGGGGTGGGTGAGTGGGTGAGTGAGTGGGTGAGTGAGTGAGCGAGTGAGTGGGTGAGTGGGTGAGTGAGTGGGTGAGTGTGTGGGTGAGTGAGTGGGTGAGTGAGTGGGTGAGTGGGTGAGTGAGTGGGTGAGTGAGTGGGTGAGTGGGTGAGTGATGGGTGAGTGAGTGGGTGAGTGGGTGAGTGATGGGTGAGTGAGTGGGTGAGTGGGTGAGTGAGAGAGTGGGGTGAGTGGGTGAGTGAGTGAGTGGGTGAGTGGGAGAGTGTGTGAGTGAGTGGGTGAGTGAGTGGGTGAGTGGGTGAGTGATGGGTGAGTGAGTGGGTGAGTGGGTGAGTGAGTGGGTGAGTGAGTGGGTGAGTGGGTGAGTGAGAGAGTGGGTGAGTGGGTGAGTGAGTGAGTGGGTGAGTGGGTGAGTGTGTGAGTGAGTGGGTGAGTGAGTGGGTGAGTGGGTGAGTGATGGGTGAGTGAGTGGGTGAGTGAGTGGGTGAGTGGGTGAGTGAGTAGGTGGGTGAGTGAGTGAGTGGGTGAGTGGGTGAGTGATGGGTGAGTGAGTGGGTGAGTGGGTGAGTGAGTGGGTGAGTGAGTGGGTGAGTGAGAGAGTGGGTGAGTGGGTGAGTGAGTAGGTGGGTGAGTGAGTGAGTGGGTGAGGGGTGAGCGAAGGCTCGCCAGCTTCGTCCGCTCCCCAACATCCACAGGGCGCACAGTAGCTGTGGAGAGAGCATGGCTAGAGTTGCTGTAGTAGTGGGGGGGTGAGTGGGGGGGTGAGTGGGGGGGTGGGTGGGGGGGTGAGTGGGGGGGTGAGTGGGGGGGTGGGTGGGGGGGTGAGTGGGGGGGTGAGTGGGGGGGTGAGTGGGGGGGTGAGTGGGGGGGTGGGTGAGTGGGTGAGTGAGTGAGTGGGTGAGTGGGTGAGTGGGTGAGTGGGTGAGTGAGTGGGTGTGTGAGTGGGTGAGTGAGTGTGTGGGTGAGTGGGTGAGTGGGTGAGTGAGTGGGTGTGTGAGTGAGTGGGTGAGTGAGTGTGTGGGTGAGTGAGTGGGTGAGTGGGTGTGTGAGTGGGTGAGTGAGTGGGTGAGTGAGTGGGTGAGTGTGTGAGTGAGTGAGTGGGTGAGTGAGTGGGTGAGTGGGTGGGTGAGTGAGTGGGTGAGTGAGTGTGTGGGTGAGTGAGTGGGTGAGTGGGTGTGTGAGTGGGTGAGTGAGTGGGTGAGTGAGTGGGTGAGTGTGTGAGTGAGTGAGTGGGTGAGTGAGTGGGTGAGTGGGTGGGTGAGTGAGTGGGTGAGTGAGTGGGTGTGTGAGTGAGTGGGTGAGTGAGCGAGCGAGTGGGTGAGTGGATGAGTGAGTGGGTGAGTGAGTGGGTGAGTGGGTGTGTGAGTGAGTGGGTGAGTGAGTGAGCGAGTGGGTGAGTGGATGAGTGAGTGGGTGGTGAGTGTGGGTGAGTGAGTGGGTGAGTGAGTGGGTGAGTGAGTGGGTGAGTGTGTGGGTGAGTGAGTGGGTGAGTGAGTGGGTGAGTGTGTAGGTGAGTGAGTGAGTGGGTGAGTGTGTGGGTGAGTGTGTGGGTGAGTGAGTGGTGAGTGAGTGGGTGAGTGTGTAGGTGAGTGAGTGAGTGGGTGGAGTGAGTGGGTGAGTGGGTGAGTGAGTGGGTGTGTGAGTGAGTGGGTGAGTGGGTGAGTGAGTGGGTGAGTGGGTGAGTGGGTGAGTGAGTGGGTGAGTGAGTGGGTGAGTGGGTGAGTGAGAGAGTGGGTGAGTGGGTGAGTGAGTGAGTGGGTGAGTGGGTGAGTGTGTGAGTGAGTGGGTGAGTGAGTGGGTGAGTGGGTGAGTGATGGGTGAGTGAGTGGGTGAGTGGGTGAGTGAGTGGGTGAGTGGGTAAGTGAGTGGGTGAGTGAGTGGGTGAGTGGGTGAGTGATGGGTGAGTGAGTGGGTGAGTGGGTGAGTGAGTGGGTGAGTGAGTGGGTGAGTGAGAGAGTGGGTGAGTGGGTGAGTGAGTGAGTGGGTGAGTGGGTGAGTGGGTGAGTGGGTGAGTGGGTGAGTGGGTGAGTGGGTGAGTGGGTGAGTGAGTGGGTGAGTGAGTGGGTGAGTGGGTGAGTGAGAGAGTGGGTGAGTGGGGAGTGAGTGAGTGGGTGAGTGGGTGTGTGTGAGTGAGTGGGGGTGAGTGGGGTGAGTGGGTGATTGGGTGAGTGAGTGGGTGAGTGGGTGAGTGAGTGGGTGAGTGGGTGAGTGGGTAAGTGAGTGGGTGAGTGAGTGGGTGAGTGGGTGAGTGATGGGTGAGTGAGTGGGTGAGTGGGTGAGTGAGTGGGTGAGTGAGTGGGTGAGTGAGAGAGTGGGTGAGTGGGTGAGTGAGTGAGTGGTGTGAGTGGGTGAGTGGGTGAGTGGGTGAGTGGGTGAGTGAGTGGGTGAGTGGGTGAGTGGGTGAGTGAGTGGGTGAGTGAGTGGGTGAGTGGGTGAGTGAGAGAGTGGGTGAGTGGGTGAGTGAGTGAGTGGGTGAGTGGGTGAGTGTGTGAGTGAGTGGGTGAGTGAGTGGGTGAGTGGGTGAGTGATGGGTGAGTGAGTGGGTGAGTGAGTGGGTGAGTGGGTGAGTGGGTAAGTGAGTGGGTGAGTGAGTGGGTGAGTGGGTGAGTGATGGGTGAGTGAGTGGGTGAGTGGGTGAGTGAGTGGGTGAGTGAGTGGGTGAGTGAGAGAGTGGGTGAGTGGGTGAGTGAGTAGGTGGGTGAGTGAGTGAGTGTGTGAGGGGTGAGCAAGGTCGCCAGCTTCGTCCGCTCCCCAACATCCACAGGGCGCACAGTAGCTGTGGAGAGAGCATGGCTAGAGTTGCTGTAGTAGTGGGGGGGTGAGTGGGGGGGTGAGTGGGGGGGTGGGTGGGGGGGTGAGTGGGGGGGTGAGTGGGGGGGTGAGTGGGGGGGTGAGTGGGTGAGTGAGTGTGTGAGTGAGTGGGTGAGTGAGTGGGTGAGTGAGTGGGGGGTGGGTGAGTGGGTGAGTGTGTGAGTGAGTGAGTGGGTGAGTGAGTGGGTGAGTGGGTGGGTGAGTGAGTGGGTGAGTGAGTGGGTGGGTGAGTGGGTGAGTGAGTGGGTGAGTGAGTGAGTGGGTGAGTGGGTGAGTGAATGGGTGAGAGAGTGGGTGAGTGTGTAGGTGAGTGAGTGAGTGGGTGAGTGTGTGGGTGAGTGTGTGGGTGAGTGAGTGGGTGAGTGAGTGGGTGAGTGGGTGAGTGGGTGAGTGAGTGGGTGAGTGGGGGGTGAGTGAGTGGGTGAGTGTGTGGGTGAGTGTGTAGGTGAGTGAGTGGGTGAGTGTGTAGGTGAGTGAGTGAGTGGGTGAGTGAGTGGGTGAGTGGGGGGTGAGTGAGTGGGTGAGTGTGTAGGTGAGTGAGTGGGTGAGTGTGTGGGTGAGTGAGTGAGTGGGTGAGTGAGTGGGTGAGTGAGTGAGTGGGTGAGTGAGTGGGTGAGTGGGTGAGTGGGTGAGTGGGTGAGTGAGTGGGTGTGTGAGTGGGTGAGTGAGTGTGTGGGTGAGTGGGTGAGTGGGTGAGTGAGTGGGTGTGTGAGTGAGTGGGTGAGTGAGTGTGTGGGTGAGTGAGTGGGTGAGTGGGTGTGTGAGTGGGTGAGTGAGTGGGTGAGTGAGTGGGTGAGTGTGTGAGTGAGTGAGTGGGTGAGTGAGTGGGTGAGTGTGTGGGTGAGTGAGTGGGTGAGTGAGTGGGTGAGTGAGTGGGTGAGTGTGTGGGTGAGTGAGTGGGTGAGTGAGTGGGTGAGTGTGTAGGTGAGTGAGTGAGTGGGTGAGTGTGTGGGTGAGTGTGTGGGTGAGTGAGTGGGTGAGTGAGTGGGTGAGTGTGTAGGTGAGTGAGTGAGTGGGTGAGTGAGTGGGTGAGTGGGTGAGTGGGGGGTGAGTGGGGGTGAGCGAAGGTCGCCAGCTTGGTCCGCTCCTCAACATCCACAGGGCGCACAGTAGCTGTGGAGAGAGCATGGCTAGAGTAGCTGTAGTAGTGGGGGGGTGAGTGGGGGGGTGAGTGGGGGGGTGAGTGGGGGGGTGAGTGGTGAGTGAGTGAGTGAGTGGGGTGAGTGAGTGGGTGAGTGAGTGGGTGAGTGAGTGGGTGAGTGAGTGGGTGGGTGAGTGGGTGAGTGAGTGGGTGAGTGGGTGAGTGAGTGAGTGTGTGGGTGAGTGGGTGAGTGAGTGGGTGAGTGTGTGGGTGAGTGGGTGAGTGAGTGGGTGAGTGGGTGAGTGAGTGGGTGAGTGAGTGGGTGAGTGTGCGGGTGAGTGAGTGGGTGAGTGTGTGGGTGAGTGGGTGAGTGAGTGGGTGTGTGAGTGGGTGGGTGAGTGGGTGAGTGAGTGTGTGGGTGAGTGGGTGAGTGAGTGGGTGTGTGAGTGAGTGGGTGAGTGGGTGAGTGTGTGGGTGAGTGTGTGGGTGAGTGAGAGAGTGGGTGAGTGGGTGAGTGAGTAGGTGGGTGAGTGAGTGAGTGTGTGAGGGGTGAGCAAAGGTCGCCAGCTTCGTCCGCTCCCCAACATCCACAGGGCGCACAGTAGCTGTGGAGAGAGCATGGCTAGAGTAGCTGTAGTAGTGGGGGGTGAGTGGGGGGGTGAGTGGGGGGGTGAGTGAGTGGGTGGGTGAGTGAGTGGGTGAGTGAGTGAATGGGTGAGTGGGTGAGTGAGTGGGTGGGTAAGCGAGTGGGTGAGTGAGTGGGTGAGTGGGTGAGTGAGCGATTGGGTGAGCGAGTGGGTGAGTGGGTGAGCGAGTGGGTGAGTGGGTGAGCGAGTGGGTGATCGAGTGGTTGAGTGGGTGAGTGAGTGGGTGAGTGGTTGAGTGGGTGAGTGAGTGGGGATATAGGTGAGCGAGGGGTTGAGTGAGTGGGTGAGTGAGTGGGTGAGTGGGGGAGCGAGTGGTTGAGTGAGTGGGTGAGCGAGTGGGTGAGCGAGTGGTTGAGTGGGTGAGTGAGTGGGTGAGCGAGTGAGCGAGTGGGTGAGCGAGTGGTTGAGTGGGTGAGTGAGTGGGTGGGTGAGCGAGTGAGCGAGTGGGTGAGCGAGCGGGTGAGCGAGCAGGTGAGTGAGTGGGTGAGTGGGTGGGCGAGCGGGTGAGTGGGTGAGCTAGCGGGTGAGAGGGTGAGTGAGCGGGTGACTTACGTGGAGTGACACTAGAATTCCATCTCGCGTTTGACAGTCGACCTACAACACAAACGAATCATCATCATCAGCACCACAATCATCAGCCAGGGTCTCTCCAGTGCTGGATGTCACTCTCACAATGATGATGCTGATGTCCCTCATGATGCCAGTGTGGGTGTGGTGGTTGTTGATAGTGTGGTTGTGGTGGTTGTTGTAGTGGTAGTTGTGGTGGTTGTTGATCGTGTGGTTGTGGTGGTAGTTGTAGTGGTAGTTGTGGTGGTTGTTGATAGTGTGGTTGTCGAGGTAGTTGTGATGGTTGATAGTGTGGTTGTAGTGGTAGTTGTAGTGGTTGTTGATAGTGTGGTTGTGGTGGTAGTTGTAGTGGTAGTTGTGGTGGTTGTTGATAGTGTGGTTGTGGTGGTAGTTGTAGTGGTAGTTGTAGTGGTTGTTGATAGTGTGGTTGTGGTGGTAGTTGTGGTGGTTGTTGATAGTGTGGTTGTGGTGGTAGTTGTAGTGGTAGTTGTGGTTGTTGTTGATAGTGTGGTTGTAGTGGTAGTTGTGGTGGTTGTTGATAGTGTGGTTGGAGTGGTTGTTGTAGTGGTAGTTGTAGTGGTTGTTGATAGTGTGGTTGTAGTGGTAGTTGTGGTGGTTGTTGATAGTGTGGTTGTAGTGGTAGTTGTGGTGATTGTTGATAGTGTGGTTGTGGTGGTAGTTGTGGTGGTTGTTGATAGTGTGGTTGTGGTAGTAGTTGTGGTGGTTGTTGATAGTGTGGTTGTGGTGGTAGTTGTGGTGGTTGTTGATAGTGTGGTTGTGGTGGTAGTTGTGGTGGTTGTTGATAGTGTGGTTGTGGTAGTAGTTGTGGTGGTTGTTGATAGTGTGGTTGTGGTGGTAGTTGTGGTGGTTGTTGATAGTGTGGTTGTGGTGGTAGTTGTGGTGGTTGTTGATAGTGTGGTTGTGGTGGTAGTTGTGGTGGTTGTTGATAGTGTGGTTGTGGTGGTAGTTGTGGTGGTTGTTGATAGTGTGGTTGTGGTGGTAGTTGTGGTGGTTGTTGATAGTGTGGTTGTGGTGGTAGTTGTGGTGGTTGTTGATAGTGTGGTTGTGGTGGTAGTTGTGGTGGTTGTTGATAGTGTGGTTGTGGTGGTAGTTGTGGTGGTTGTTGATAGTGTGGTTGGAGTGGTTGTTGTAGTGGTAGTTGTAGTGGTAGTTGTAGTGGTAGTTGTGGTGGTTGTTGATAGTGTGGTTGTGGTGGTAGTTGTAGTGGTAGTTGTAGTAGTGGTTCTTGTGGTTCTAGTGGTTGTTGTAGTGGTTGTTGTGGTTGTGGTTGTTGTAGTAGTGGTTCTTGTGGTTGTAGTGGTTGTTGTAGTAGTGGTTGTTGTAGTAGTGGTGGTTGTAGTAGTGGTTGTTGTAGTAGTATTGGTTGTTGTGGTTGTAGTGGTAGTAGTGGTTGTTGTAGTGGTTGTTGTAGTGGTTGTTGCTGTGGTTGTTGTAGTAGTGGTGGTTGTTGTTGTGGTTGTAGTGGTTGTTGTTGTAGTGGTTGTTGTAGTAGTGGTGGTTGTAGTAGTATTGCTTGTTGTAGTAGTATTGGTTGTTGTGGTTGTAGTGGTTGTTGTGGTTGTAGTGGTTGTGGTTGTTGTGGTTGTTGTGGTTGTAGTGGTTGTTGTGGTTGTGGTTGTTGTGGTTGTGGTTGTTGTGGTGGTTGTAGTGGTTGTTGTGGTGGTTGTTGTGGTTGTTGTGGTGGTTGTTGTTGTGGTGGTTGTGGTTGTTGTGGTGGTTGTTGTTGTGGTTGTTGTGGTGGTTGTTGTGGTTGTGGTTGTTGTTGACTGACCGGCCGGACGAGCGACCTTGCACAACGCCGCCCTGAGCGCCGCCATCTTGCTTCTGCGACTCGCCCCGCCCCCTCGCAACACGCGGCCTTTCCATTGGCTGCCGCGGGCACCCCACGTGGTCCACGCTGCTAACCAATCGCGTGGGTGGGGTGTGTGTTTGGCCCGTGTCACTCACCCACTCACTCACTCACCCACTCACCCATCTACTCACCCACTCACTCACCCACTCACCCATCACTCACCCATCACTCACCCACTCACCCACTCACTCACCCACTCACCCATCACTCACCCACTCACTCACCCACTCACTCACTCACCCACTCACTCACTCACCCATCACTCACCCACTCACTCACCCACCCATCACTCACCCACTCACCCATCACTCACCCACTCACTCACTCACCCACTCACCCATCACTCACTCATCACTCCATCTCTTCTCTAGCCCGTGTCACCCACTTACTCACCCACTCACTCACCCATCACTCACCCACTCACCCATCATTCCATCTCTTCTCTAGCCCGTGTCACCCACTTACTCACCCACTCACTCACCCATCACTCCATCTCTTCTCTAGCCCGTGTCACCCACTCACTTACCCACTCAACCATCACTATCCACTCACTCACCCCCCCCACTCACCCACTCACTCACCCACTCACCCATCACTCCATCTCTAGCCCGTGTCACTCACTCACCCACTCCTCACCCAATCACCCATCACTCCATCTCTTCTCTAGCCCGTATCACTCACTCACCCACACACTCCATCTCTTCTCTAGCCCGTGTCACTCACTCACCCACTCACACACTCACCCACTCACCCATCACTCCATCTCTTCTCTAGCCCATGTCACTCACTCACCCACACACTCCATCTCTTCTCTAGCCCGTGTCACTCACTCACCCACTCACCCATCACTCCATCTCTTCTCTAGCCCGTGTCACTCACTCACCCACTCACCCATTCACTCACCCACTCACCCATTCACTCACCCACTCACCCATCACTCCATCTCTTCTCTAGCCCGTGTCACTCACTCACTCACCCATCACTCCATCTCTTCTCTAGCCCGTGTCACTCACCCACACACTCACCCATCACTCCATCTCTTCTCTAGCCCGTGCCACTCACTCACCCACTCACCCACACACTCACCCATCACTCCATCTCTTCTCTAGCCCGTGTCACTCACTCATCCACTCACCCACACACTCACCCATCACTCATCACTCCATCTCTTCTCTAGCCCGTGTCACTCACTCACTCACCCACTCACCACATACACACACCACACACTAAACACACACACACCACACCATACACACACACACCACACCATATGCACACACCACACAAACTACGCATACACCACACACGACACACAGGTGGTGGTGGTGGTTTGGGACACGCGTAGGTAGACTCGGACAGGACACAGTGCACACACCCCAAGACTTTATTGACAAGGAGGCTCGAGAGTGGGGAGTAATAACAGCACTTGCCCCGACAGTCCGGGAAGGCTACCCGGGGGCCCTTTGTCAGTGTGCCTCTCTCTGACCGCACCCCTCCCCACCCGCCCAGTGACCCCCCTTTGCTGCACCTAGCCTGGCACGCCAATGTGTGTGTGTGTGGTGTGTGTGTGGTGTGTGTGTGTGTAGTGTGTGTAGTGTGTGTGGTGTGTGTGTAGTGTGTGTGTGGTGTGTGTGGTGTGTGGTGTGTGTGTAGTGTGTGTGTGTGGTGTGTGTAGTGGTGTGTGTAGTGGTGTGTGTGGTGTGTGTAGTGTGTCTGTGTAGTGGTGTGTGTGGTGTGTGTAGTGTGTGTAGTAGTGTGTATGTGGTGTGTGTGTAGTGTGTGTAGTGTGTGTGTAGTGTGTGTGGTGTGTGTGTGTTGTGTATGTGGTGTGTGTGTGGTGTGTGTAGTGGTGTGTGTGGTGTGTGTAGTGTCTGTGTAGTAGTGTGTGGGGTGTGTGTAGTGGTGTGTAGGTTGTGTAGTGTGTGTATAGTGTGTAGTGTGTATAGTGTGTAGTGTGTATAGTGTGTAGTGTGTATAGTGTGTAGTATATGTGTAGTGTGTGTGTGTAGTGTGTGTGTAGTATATGTGTAGTAGATGTGTGTGTGTAGTGTGGTGTGTGTGTAGTGTGTGTAGTGTGTATAGTGTGTAGTGTGTATAGTGTGTAGTGTGTATAGTGTGTAGTATATGTGTAGTGTGTGTGTAGTGTTGTGTGTGTGTGTAGTGTGTGTGTGTGTATAGTGTGTAGTATATGTGTAGCGTGTGTGTGTAGTGTGTGTGTTGTTTGTGTGTTGTGTGTGTAGTGTGTGTGTGTTGTTTGTGTGTGTGTAGTATATGTGTAGTAGATGTGTGTGTGTGTAGTGTGGTGTGTGTGTGTAGTGTGTGTAGTGTGTAGTGTGTGCAGTGTGTGTAGTGTGTAGTATATGTGTAGTGTGTGTGTGTTGTTTGTGTTGTGTGTGTTGTTTGTGTATGTGTGTGTAGTGTGTGTAGTGTATGTAGTGTGTGTAGTGTGTATAGTGTGTAGTATATGTGTAGTGTGTGTGTGTAGTGTGTGTAGTATATGTGTGTGTAGTGTGTGTGGGTAGTGTGTGTGTTGTTTGTGTTGTGTGTGTTGTTTGTGTATGTAGTATATGTGTGTGTAGTGTGTTGTTTGTGTCACGCGAGCAGGACGGGGGTCTGTCGGAGCTCCAGGACATCTGGTGGAGGGGGAGGGAGGAGGGAGACACGGGGAGAGGGAGACACGAGGAGAGGGAGACACGGGGAGAGGGAGACACGGGGAGAGGGAGACACGGGGAGAGGGAGACACGGGGAGAGGGAGACGGAGACACGGGGAGAGGGAGACACGGGGAGAGGGAGACACGGGGAGAGGGAGACACGGGGAGAGGGAGACGGAGACACGGGGAGGAGGAGACACGGGGAGAGGGAGACACGGGGAGAGGGAGACACGGGGAGAGGGAGACACGGGGAGAGGGAGACGGAGACACGGGGAGAGGGAGACACGGGGAGAGGGAGGAGGAGACGGGGAGAGGGAGACACGGGGAGAGGGAGACGGAGACACGGGGAAACGGAGACACGGGGAGCGGGAGACACGGGGAGAGGGAGACACGGGGAGAGGGAGACAGAGACACGGGGAGAGGGAGACACGGGGAGGGGGAGAGGGTGACACGGGGAGGGGGAGAGGGAGACACGAGGAGGGGGAGACACGGGGAGGGAGGAGGGAGACACGGGGAGAGGGAGGAGGGAGACACGGGGAGAGGGAGGAGGAGACACGGGGAGAGGGAGACACGGGGAGAGGGAGACGGAGACACGGGGAGAGGGAGACACGGGGAGAGGGAGACGGAGACACGGGGAGAGGGAGACACGGGGAGAGGGAGACGGAGACACGGGGAGAGGGAGACACGGGGAGAGGGAGACACGGGGAGAGGGAGACGGAGACACAGGGAGGGAGGAGGGAGACACGGGGAGAGGAGACACGGGGAGAGGGAGACACGGGGAGAGGGAGACACGGGGAGAGGGAGATACGGGGAGGGGGAGACACGGGGAGGAGGAGACGGAGACACGGAGAGAGGGAGACACGGGGAGGAGGAGGGAGACACGGGGAGGAGGGGGAGAGGGAGACACGGGGAGGAGGGGGAGGGAGACACGGAGAGGGAGACACGTTTAGATAGCTGCACAAAACTAAAGTGGGTGTGTGTCCATGTCTTCTTCTCTCTGTGTGTGTCTCTGTGTGTGTCTCTGTGTCTCTGTGTGTGTCTCTGTATATGTGTGTGTCTGTGTGTGTGTCTCTGTGTGTGAGTGTCTCGGTGTGTGTCTCTGTGTCTCGGTGTGTGTGTCTCGGTGTGTGTCTCTGTGTCTCGGTGTGTGTGTCTCTGTGTGTGTCTCTGCGTGTGTCTCTGCGTGTGTCTCTGCGTGTGTCTCTGTGTGTGTGTCTCTGTGTGTGTGTCTCTGCGTGTGTCTCTGCGTGTGTCTCTGCGTGTGTCTCTGCGTGTGTCTCTGTGTGTGTGTGTGTCTCTGTGTGTGAGTGTCTCGGTGTGTGTCTCTGTGTCTCGGTGTGTGTGTCTCGGTGTGTGTCTCTGTGTCTCGGTGTGTGTGTCTCTGTGTGTGTCTCTGTGTGTGTCTCTGCGTGTGTCTCTGCGTGTGTCTCTGTGTGTGTCTCTGTGTGTGTCTCTGTGTCTCTGTGTCTCTGTGTGTGTGTCTCTGTGTGTGTGTCTCTGTGTGTATCTCTGTGTGTGTCTCTGTGTGTGTCTCTGTGTGTGTGTCTCTGTGTGTCTCTGTGTGTGTCTCTGTGTGTGTCTCTGTGTGTGTCTCTGCGTGTGTCTCTGTGTGTGTGTCTCTGTGTGTGTCTCTGTGTGTGTCTCTGTATGTGTCTCTGTGCGTGTCTCTCTGTGTGTGTCTCTCTGTGTGTGTCTCTGTGTGTGTCTCTGCGTGTGTCTCTGCGTGTGTCTCTGCGTGTGTCTCTGTGTGTCTCTGTGTGTGTCTCTGTGTGTGTGTCTGTGTGTGTCTGTGTGTGTGTGTCTCTGTGTGTGTGTCTCTGCGTGTGTCTCTGCGTGTGTCTCTGTGTGTGTCTCTGTGTGTCTCTGTGTGTGTCTCTGTGTGTCTCTGCGTGTGTCTCTGTGTGTGTCTCTGCGTGTGTCTCTGCGTGTGTCTCTGCTTGTGTCTCTGTATGTGTCTCTGTGTGTGTCTCTGTGTGTGTCTCTGTGTGTGTCTCTGTGTCTCTGTGTGTGTCTCTGTGTGTGTCTCTGCGTGTGTCTCTGTGTCTCTGCGAGTGTCTCTGTGTGTGTCTCTGTGTGTGTCTCTGTGCGTGTCTCTGTGCGTGTCTCTGTGTGTGTCTCTGTGCGTGTCTCTGTGTGTGTCTCTGTGTGTGTCTCTGTGTGTCTCTGTGTGTGTGTCTCTGTGTGTCTCTGCGTGTGTCTCTGCGTGTGTCTCTGTATGTGTCTCTGTGTGTGTCTCTGTGTGTGTCTCTGTGTGTGTCTCTGTGTCTCTGTGTGTGTCTCTGTGTGTGTCTCTGCGTGTGTCTCTGTGTCTCTGCGAGTGTCTCTGTGTGTGTCTCTGTGTGTGTCTCTGTGTGTGTCTCTGTGTGTGTCTCTGTGTGTGTCTCTGTGTGTGTCTCTGTGTGTGTCTCTGTGTGTGTCTCTGTGCGTGTCTCTGTGTGTCTCTGTGTGTGTGTCTCTGTGTGTCTCTGCGTGTGTCTCTGTGTGTGTCTCTGCGTGTGTCTCTGCGTGTGTCTCTGCTTGTGTCTCTGTATGTGTCTCTGTGTGTGTCTCTGTGTGTGTCTCTGTGTGTGTCTCTGTGTGTGTCTCTGTGTATCACCGTTGATGATGGCGCTGCAGGGCAGGCTGATGTACGTGAGTCTGGCGGACAGGGGCGTGTCTCTGTGTGTGTCTCTGTGTGTGTCTCTGTGTGTGTCTCTGTGTGTGTGTCTGTGTGTCTCTGTGTGTGTCTCTGTGTATCACCGTTGATGATGGTGCTGCAGGGCAGGCTGATGTACGTGAGTCTGGCGGACAGGGGCGTGTCTCTGTGTGTGTCTCTGTGTGTGTCTCTGTGTGTGTGTCTCTGTGTGTGTCTCTGTGTCTCACCGTTAATGATGGCACTGCAGGGCAGGCTGATGTACGTGAGTCTGGCGGACAGGGGCGTGTCCGCCGTCGGGACGGAGCGCCTGAGCCAGGACGAAAGCACGGAGCCTGCAGACAGACACAGACAAAGATCCCCCAGGTAGCCTCTAGCAGGGCTGTAGGGGCAAGTGCTGTCCGCGAACAGCAGCAGCAGCGTCTATGCGTGCACGCGCACACACACACACACACACGTCTCTCTCCCCGTGTCTCCCTACGTGTCTCTCTCCCCGTGTCTCCCTACGTGTCTCTCTCCCACGTGTCTCCCCCACGTGTCTCCCCCACGTGTCTCCCCCCGTGTCTCTTCCCCCACGTGTCTCCCCCCCACGTGTCTCTCCCCCACGTGTCTCCCCCCCACGTGTCTCCCCCCCACGTGTCTCCCCCCCACGTGTCTCTCCCCCCCACGTGTCTCTCCCACGTGTCTCTCCTCCCACGTGTCTCTCCCCCCACGTGTCTCCCCCCCACGTGTCTCCCCCCCACGTGTCTCTCCCCCCACGTGTCTCTCCGCGTGTCTACCCCCCGTCTCTCCCTCCACGTGTCTCTCCGCGTGTCTCCCCGCGTGTCTCTCCCCCCACGTGTCTCCCCGCGTGTCTACCCCCCGTCTCTCCCTCCCCGTGTCTCCCCCACGTGTCTCCCCCACGTGTCTCCCCCACGTGTCTCCCCCACGTGTCTCCCCCACGTGTCTCCCCCACGTGTCTCCCCCACGTGTCTCCCCCACGTGTCTCCCCCACGTGTCTCCCCCACGTGTCTCCCCCACGTGTCTCCCCCACGTGTCTCCCCCACGTGTCTCCCCCCACGTGTCTCCCCCACGTGTCTCCCCCACGTCTCCCCCCCACGTGTCTCCCCACGTGTCTCTCCCCCACGTGTCTCCCCACGTGTCTCCCCCACGTGTCTCCCCACGTGTCTCTCCCCCACGTGTCCACCCACGTGTCTCTCCCTCCCACGTGTCTCCCCCCCACGTGTCTCTCCCCCCCACGTGTCTCTCCCCCCCACGTGTCTCCCCCCCACGTGTCTCTCCCCCCCCACGTGTCTCTCTCACGTGTCTCTCCCCCCCACGTGTCTCCCCACGTGTCTCTCCCCACCACGTGTCTCTCCCCCCCACGTGTCTCTCTCACGTGTCTCTCCCCACCACGTGTCTCTCCCCCACGTGTCTCCCCCCACGTGTCTCTCCCCCACGTGTCTCCCCCCACGTGTCTCTCCCCCACGTGTCTCTCCCCCCACGTCTCCCCACCACGTGTCTCCCCCACGTGTCTCCCCCCGTCTCTCCCCCGTGTCTCCCCACGTGTCTCTCCCCCCCACGTGTCTCTCCCCACCACGTCTCTCTCCCCACCACGTGTCTCTCTCCCCACCACGTGTCTCCCCAAGTGTCTCCCCACGTGTCTCCCCCCCACGTGTCTCTCCCCACGTGTCCCCCCACGTGTCTCTCCCCCACGTGTCTCTCCCCCACGTGTCTCCCTCCCGTGTCTCCCCCACGTGTCTCTCCCCACCACGTGTCTCTCCCCCCCACGTGTCTCTCCCCACCACGTGTCTCCCCACCACGTGTCTCTCCCCCCACGTGTCTCTCCCTCCCACGTGTCTCTCCCCCCACGTGTCTCTCCCCACGTGTCCCCCCACGTGTCTCTCCCCCACGTGTCTCTCCCCCACGTGTCTCCCTCCCACGTGTCTCCCTCCCGTGTCTCCCCCACGTGTCTCTCCCCACCACGTGTCTCTCCCCACCACGTGTCTCTCCCCCCCACGTGTCTCTCCCCACCACGTGTCTCTCCCCCCCACGTGTCTCTCCCTCCCACGTGTCTCCCCACCACGTGTCTCTCCCTCCCACGTGTCTCTCCCCCCACGTGTCTCTCCCCACCACGTGTCTCTCCCCACCACGTGTCTCTCCCCACCACGTGTCTCTCCCCCCACGTGTCTCTCCCCACCACGTGTCTCTCCCCACCACGTGTCTCTCCCCACCACGTGTCTCTCCCCCCCACGTGTCTCTCCCCACCACGTGTCTCTCTCCCCACCACGTGTCTCTCCCTCCCACGTGTCTCTCCCCACCACGTGTCTCTCCCCACCACGTGTCTCTCCCCACCACGTGTCCCCCCACGTGTCTCTCCCCACCCCGTGTCTCTCCCTCCCACGTGTCTCTCCCCACCACGTGTCTCTCCCCACCACGTGTCTCTCCCTCCCACGTGTCTCTCCCCACCACGTGTCTCTCCCCACCACGTGTCCCCCCACGTGTCTCTCCCCACCACGTGTCTCTCCCCACCACGTGTCTCTCCCCACCCCGTGTCTCTCCCTCCCACGTGTCTCTCCCCACCACGTGTCTCTCCCCCCACGTGTCTCTCCCCACCACGTGTCTCTCCCCACCACGTGTCTCTCCCCACCACGTGTCTCTCCCCCCCACGTGTCTCTCCCCACCACGTGTCTCTCCCTCCCACGTGTCTCTCCCCCCACGTGTCTCTCCCCACCACGTGTCTCTCCCCACCACGTGTCTCTCCCCACCACGTGTCTCTCCCTCCCACGTGTCTCTCCCCACCACGTGTCTCTCCCCACCACGTGTCTCTCCCTCCCACGTGTCTCTCCCCACCACGTGTCTCTCCCCACCACGTGTCTCTCCCCACCACGTGTCTCTCCCCACCACGTGTCTCTCTCCCCACGTGTCTCCCCACGTGTCTCCCCACCACGTGTCTCCCACCACGTGTCTCTCCCCACCACGTGTCCCCCCACGTGTCTCTCCCCACCCCGTGTCTCTCCCTCCCACGTGTCTCTCTCCCCCACGTGTCTCCCCCACGTGTCTCTCCCTCCCACGTGTCTCTCTCCCCCACGTGTCTCCCCACGTGTCTCTCCCCACCACGTGTCTCTCCCCACCACGTGTCTCTCCCCACGTGTCTCTCCCCACCACGTGTCTCTCTCCCCACGTGTCTCTCCCCACCACGTGTCTCTCCCCCCCACGTGTCTCTCCCCACCACGTGTCTCCCCACCACGTGTCTCTCCCCCCACGTGTCTCTCCCTCCCACGTGTCTCTCCCCCCACGTGTCTCTCCCCACCACGTGTCTCTCCCCACCACGTGTCTCTCCCCACCACGTGTCTCTCCCCCCACGTGTCTCTCCCCACCACGTGTCTCTCCCCACCACGTGTCTCTCCCCACCACGTGTCTCTCCCCCCCACGTGTCTCTCCCCACCACGTGTCTCTCCCTCCCACGTGTCTCTCCCCCCACGTGTCTCTCCCCACCACGTGTCTCTCCCTCCCACGTGTCTCTCCCCACCACGTGTCTCTCCCCACCACGTGTCTCTCTCCCCACCACGTGTCTCTCCCTCCCACGTGTCTCTCCCCACCACGTGTCTCTCCCCACCACGTGTCTCTCCCCACCCCGTGTCTCTCCCTCCCACGTGTCTCTCCCCACCACGTGTCTCTCCCCACCACGTGTCTCTCCCTCCCACGTGTCTCCCCACGTGTCTCCCCACCACGTGTCTCCCACCACGTGTCTCTCCCCACCACGTGTCCCCCCACGTGTCTCTCCCCACCCCGTGTCTCTCCCTCCCACGTGTCTCTCTCCCCCACGTGTCTCCCCCACGTGTCTCTCCCTCCCACGTGTCTCTCTCCCCCACGTGTCTCCCCACGTGTCTCTCCCCACCACGTGTCTCTCCCCACCACGTGTCTCTCCCCACCACGTGTCTCTCCCCACGTGTCTCTCCCCACCACGTGTCTCTCTCCCCACGTGTCTCTCCCCACCACGTGTCTCTCCCCCCCACGTGTCTCTCCCCACCACGTGTCTCCCCACCACGTGTCTCTCCCCCCACGTGTCTCTCCCTCCCACGTGTCTCTCCCCCCACGTGTCTCTCCCCACCACGTGTCTCTCCCCACCACGTGTCTCTCCCCACCACGTGTCTCTCCCCCCACGTGTCTCTCCCCACCACGTGTCTCTCCCCACCACGTGTCTCTCCCCACCACGTGTCTCTCCCCCCCACGTGTCTCTCCCCACCACGTGTCTCTCCCTCCCACGTGTCTCTCCCCCCACGTGTCTCTCCCCACCACGTGTCTCTCCCTCCCACGTGTCTCTCCCCACCACGTGTCTCTCCCCACCACGTGTCTCTCTCCCCACCACGTGTCTCTCCCTCCCACGTGTCTCTCCCCACCACGTGTCTCTCCCCACCACGTGTCTCTCCCCACCCCGTGTCTCTCCCTCCCACGTGTCTCTCCCCACCACGTGTCTCTCCCCACCACGTGTCTCTCCCTCCCACGTGTCTCCCCACGTGTCTCCCCACCACGTGTCTCCCACCACGTGTCTCTCCCCACCACGTGTCCCCCCACGTGTCTCTCCCCACCCCGTGTCTCTCCCTCCCACGTGTCTCTCTCCCCCACGTGTCTCCCCCACGTGTCTCTCCCTCCCACGTGTCTCTCTCCCCCACGTGTCTCCCCACGTGTCTCTCCCCACCACGTGTCTCTCCCCACCACGTGTCTCTCCCCACCACGTGTCTCTCCCCACGTGTCTCTCCCCACCACGTGTCTCTCTCCCCACGTGTCTCTCCCCACCACGTGTCTCTCCCCCCCACGTGTCTCCCCACCACGTGTCTCCCCACGTCTCTCCCCCCCACGTGTCTCTCCCCCCACGTGTCTCTCCCCCCCACGTCTCTCCCCCACGCGTCTCTCCCCCCCACGTGTCTCTCCCCCCCACGTGTCTCCCCCCGTGTCTCTCCCCACCACGTGTCTCCCCACCACGTGTCTCCCCACGTGTCTCCCCACGTGTCTCTCCCCACGTGTCTCTCCCCACCACGTGTCTCTCTCCCCACGTGTCTCTCCCCACCAC
Source organism: Petromyzon marinus (assembly GCF_048934315.1). Classification (NCBI taxonomy): domain Eukaryota; kingdom Metazoa; phylum Chordata; class Hyperoartia; order Petromyzontiformes; family Petromyzontidae; genus Petromyzon; species Petromyzon marinus. The sequence continues at coordinate 463,460 of NW_027422629.1, forward strand.
GTGTCTCTCCCCACCACGTGTCTCTCCCCACCACGTGTCTCTCCCCACGTGTCTCTCCCCACCACGTGTCTCTCCCCCCCACGTGTCTCTCCCCCCACGTGTCTCTCCCCCCCACGTGTCTCTCCCCCCCACGTGTCTCCCCACCACGTGTCTCCCCACGTCTCTCCCCCCCACGTGTCTCTCCCCCCACGTGTCTCTCCCCCCCACGTCTCTCCCCCACGCGTCTCTCCCCCCCACGTGTCTCTCCCCCCCACGTGTCTCCCCCCGTGTCTCTCCCCACCACGTGTCTCCCCACCACGTGTCTCCCCACGTGTCTCCCCACGTGTCTCTCCCCACCACGTGTCTCTCCCCACCACGTGTCTCCCCACCACGTGTCTCCCCACGTGTCCCCCCACGTGTCCCCCCACGTGTCTCCCCACGTGTCTCCCCACGTGTCTCCCCACGTGTCTCTCCCTCCCCACGTGTCTCCCCACGTGTCTCCCCCCACGTGTCTCCCCACGTGTCTCCCCACGTGTCTCTCCCCACCACGTGTCTCCCCACGTGTCTCCCCACGTGTCTCTCCCCACGTGTCTCCCCCCACGTGTCTCCCCACGTGTCTCTCCCCACCACGTGTCTCTCCCCACCACGTGTCTCCCCACGTGTCTCCCCACGTGTCTCTCCCCCACATGTCTCTCCCCACCACGTGTCTCTCCCCACGTGTCTCCCCCCGTGTCTCCCCACCACGTGTCTCCCCACGTGTCTCTCCCCCACGTCTCCCCCCCACGTGTCTCTCCCCCCACGTGTCTCCCCACGTGTCTCCCCACGTGTCTCTCCCCCACATGTCTCTCCCCACCACGTGTCTCTCCCTCCCACGTGTCTCTTCCCTCACCTGTCACCCAACCTCCTCCTCCTCCTCCACCACCTCCACCACCACCTCCATCCCCCGCCGTCTCCGCGTCTCCCCCCCGCGTCTCCCCCCGCCGGTTGCCATGGGGACGGTGGGGGGCGTTGTCCCCGGCGACGCCGCTCACGGCCATCTCGGCACGGCCCTTCCCGCCGGGCCCCCGCATCCTCACGAAGGTCGTGGGCGGTAGCGGTAGCGGTAGGGGTGGCGGTAGCAGCGGTAGCGGTAGCGGCCTCCACAGGAGGCGCAGCGGGCCCGGCAGCCCCCGGGCCTGCTGCCGCACGGATGGATTCAGGAACACGGGCGGGGGATCGGCTTCGAGCAAACGCGTAGCGTCTCGCGCCCGTGTGTGTGTCTGTCTGTCTCCGTGTGTGTGTGTGTCTGTCTGTCTCCGTGTGTGTGTGTGTGTGTCTGTCTGTCTCCGTGTGTGTGTGTGTGTCTGTCTGTCTCCGTGTGTGTGTGTGTGTGTGTCTGTCTGTCTCCGTGTGTGTGTGTGTGTCTGTCTCCGTGTGTGTCTGTCTCCGTGTGTGTGTGTGTCTGTCTCCGTGTGTGTGTGTGTGTCTGTCTCCGTGTGTGTGTCTGTGTCTGTCTGTCTCCCTGTGTGTGTGTGTGTCTGTCTGTCTCCGTGTGTGTGTGTGTCTGTCTGTCTCCGTGTGTGTGTGTGTCTGTGTCTGTCTCCGTGTGTGTGTCTGTCTGTCTCCGTGTGTGTGTGTGTGTCTGTGTCTGTCTCCGTGTGTGTGTGTGTCTGTCTCCCTGTGTGTGTGTCTGTCTCCGTGTGTGTCTGTCTCTGTGTGTGTGTCTCTCTGTGTGTCTGTCTCGCGCCCGTGTGTCTCTCTTGTGTCTGTCTCCGTGTGTCTCTCTGTGTGTGTCCCTGTGTCTGTCTCCGTGTCTGGCTCCGTGTGTCTGTCTCCGTGTGTGTCTCTGTGTGTGTGTGTCTCCGTGTGTGTGTCCCTGTGTCTGTCTCCGTGTCTGGCTCCGTGTGTCTGTCTCCCTGTGTGTCTGTCTCCGTGTGTCTCTCTGTGTGTGTGTCTCCGTGTGTGTGTCTCTGTGTCTGTCTCCGTGTGTGCGTCTCTGTGTGCGTCTCACGCCCGTCCGGCAAAACAACCCCCTACCTCCTCGCGGTGCCGGACGGGCAACTCTGTCGTGGACAGTGCTGTGGGGGGATGGCCAATTCTGATTGGCTCCTCCCTTCATGGCGTCTGTGACCACCCCAGTGGCTAAACGGGGGCTCTGGACGGGTGCGAGGGGCTGGTAACCCCTCCACCTTCAATAAATTTCCACTAAACCACGAATTAAAAATGTAACTAATAAGCTTGTGCCGGAGGCCCCGGGGGGCCAGGCGTCTATGACGTCTCCTGGCCAAACCCCAATTGGCGGAGCCAGGAGATTGAATCTCAACCCTCGGGGCTACTCCAGAAACAACGAAAAGCCACTACGGGTGGCCACGTGGAATGTTCGAACGCTCACTGCGGAGGAGAGGCTGCCACTCCTCTGTCGGGAGCTGGACCGGTACCGCCTGGATCTATGCGGCATTCAGGAGGTCCGGTGGACCGGCTCTGGCTCCTGCCACCATGAGGGGTGGACAGTCCTCTACTCGGGGCAGCAGACTGCCAAACAACATGGTGTGGCTCTTCTTTTGAACAAAAGAATGAAGGGGGCGTGGGAGCGTGGCGGTGAGATGTGGGAAGCTGTAAGCCCCAGGCTACTTTGGGCCCGCCTTCCCATCAACCGGAGGCGAGGAATGGTGGTCGTGGTTACTTATGCCCCCACCGAAGATGAACATCCGTGGAGGGATGCAGGCAAAGCCGATGAGTCAGATGCCTTCTATGACCTCCTGTCACAGGTGCTGGCTAAAGTGGCCCCTCGGGATAGAGTCATCATGTTGGATGACTTCAATGCCCGAGTTGGTCATGATACTAGCACCTGGTCTGGAGTGATTGGAGGGCATGGGCCAGATCAGCTCAATAACAACGGTAGGAGGCTGCTAGATTTTTGTGCAGCCCATGGGCTTGTAATTACCAACACGCTGTTCCGGCATCGGCGCATCCACACAACATCATGGATGCATGCCGGGTTCAAGCAAGAACATCTGCTAGACTACATAGTGACGGACCAGCGAATGCGAGCCCATGTCCTTGACACCAGGACCTACCGTGGAGCTGATCTGCCCTCTGACCATCGACTAGTCATCTGTAAGATGCGCCTGCCATTCTTCCACTCCGGTGGTGGGTGTACACCCAGGACCCCATTCCAACCTAAAGTGGCCTGGTCTCAGTTATCTGATGAAAGTTGCAAGCGAGAATTTCATCATCGCTTGCGGCTGGGATTGGCATCGTCCCCGACTCCTCCTGATGTCGAGGGTAAATGGGCGAGGTTTAGGACTGTGACTCATGCAGCTGCAATGGCTGCTTTGGGTACGCGGTCAGGACCTCCCCAGAGACCCTGGCTGACAGAGGCGGGGGATCGGCTTTGAGCAAACGCGTAGCGTCTCGCGCCCGTGTCTGTCTCCGTGTGTGTCTCTCTGTGTGTGTCCCTGTGTGTGTCTCACGCCCGTGTGTGTCTCTCTGTGTGTCTGTCTCCATGTGTGTCTCTCTGTCTGTCTCGCACCCGTGTGTCTCGCGCCCGTGTGTCTCCCTCCGTGTGTCTCGCGCCCGTGTGTCTCCCTCCGTGTCTCCCTCCGTGTGTCTCCCTCCGTGTGTCTCCCCCCGTGTGTCTCCCTCCGTGTGTCTCTCCCCGTGTGTCTCCCTCCCCCCATGTGTCTCCCTCCCCCCGTGTGTCTCCCTCCATGTGTCTCCCTCCGTGTGTCTCCCTCCCCCCGTGTGTCTCCCTCCGTGTGTCTCCCTCCGTGTGTCTCCCTCTGTGTGTCTCCCTCCGTGTGTCTCCCTCCGTGTGTCTCCCCCGTGTGTCTCCCTCCGTGTGTCTCTCTCCGTGTGTCTCCCTCCATGTGTCTCTCCCCGTGTGTCTCCCTCCGTGTGTCTCCCTCCGTGTGTCTCCCCCGTGTGTCTTCCCCGTGTGTCTCGCACCCGTGTGTCTCTCTCCGTGTGTCTCTCTCCGTGTGTCTCCCCTCTTGTGTCTCTCTCCGTGTGTCTCCCTCCGTGTGTCTCCCTCCGTGTGTCTCCCCCCGTGTGTCTCCCTCCGTGTGTCTCCCCCGTGTGTCTCCCCCCGTGTGTCTCCCCCCGTGTGTCTCTGTGTCTCCCCCGTGTCTCCCCGTGTGTCTCCGTGTGTCCCCGTGTGTCCCCGTGTCTCCCCGTGTCTCCCCGTGTGTCCCCGTGTCTCCCCGTGTGTGTCTCCGTGCGTGTCCCCGTGTCTCCACGTGTCTCCCCGTGTCTCCCCGTGTCTCCCCATGTCTCCCCGTGTCTCCCCGTGTCTCCCCGTGTGTGTCTCCGTGTCTCCACGTGTCTCCCCGTGTCTCCCCGTGTCTCCCCGTGTGTCCCCTGTGTCCCCTGTGTCCCCGTGTCTCCCCGTGTCTCCCCGTGTGTCTCCCCGTGTGTCTCCCCGTGTGTCCCCGTGTCTCCCTGTGTCTCCCCGTGTGTCTCCCCGTGTGTCCCCGTGTCTCCCCGTGTCTCCCCGTGTGTCTCCGTGCGTGTCCCCGTACCCTCCTGTCGTGAGCTCTCTTCAGGACCTCGTAGCGTATCGACCCCTGGAAGATGACCCCGACCTTTGACCGCGAGAGGTCGCGGGCGCAGAGCTCAACGCAGACCATGTCTCCCGCGTGGAGACACAGGTCTCCAAACACCTGCAGGGGAGACACGGGGGGAGACACATGGGGAGACACGGGGGGAGACACGGGGGGAGACGCATGGGGAGACACAGGGGGAGACGCAGGGGAGACACGGGGGGAGACGCATGGGGAGACACGGGGGGAGACGCAGGGAGACACGGGGAGAGACACAGGGAGAGACGCAGGGAGACACGGGGGGAGACGCATGGGGAGACACAGGGGGAGACGCAGGGAGACACGGGGGGAGACACGGGGGGAGACGCATGGGGAGACACAGGTCTCCAAACACCTGCAGGGGAGACACGGGGGAGACGCATGGGGAGACACGGGGGGAGACGCAGGGAGACACGGGGAGAGACCAGGAGACACGGGGAGAGACCAGGAGACACGGGGAGATACAGGGAGACATGGGGAGACACGGGGAGACACGGGGGGAGACACGGGGGGAGACGCATGGGGAGACACGGGGGGAGACACGGGGAGAGACACGGGGGGAGACCAGGAGACACGGGGAGAGACCAGGAGACACGGGGAGAGACCAGGAGACATGGGGAGACATGGGGAGACACGGGGAGATACAGGGAGACATGGGGAGACACGGGGGGAGACGCATGGGGAGACACGGGGGGAGACACGGGGAGAGACCAGGAGAAACGGAGAGATACAGAGAGACATGGGGAGACACGGGGAGAGACCAGGAGACACGGGGAGATACAGGGAGACATGGGGAGACACAGGGAGACACAGGGGGAGACGCAGGGGGAGACGCATGGGGAGACACGGGGGGAGACACGGGGAGAGACCAGGAGACACGGGGAGATACAGGGAGACATGGGGAGACACGGGGAGACACGGGGAGACATGGGGATATACAGGGGGAGACCAGGAGACACGGGGAGATACAGGGAGAGACCAGGAGACACGGGGAGATACAGAGAGACATGGGGAGACACGGGGAGACACGGGGAGACACGGGGAGATACAGGGGGAGACCAGGAGACATGGGGAGACACGGGGAGACACGGGGAGACACGGGGAGATACAGGGAGAGACCAGGAGACACGGGGAGATACAGGGAGACATGGGGAGACACGGGGGGAGACACGGGGGGAGACGCATGGGGAGACACGGGGGGAGACACGGGGGGAGACACGGAGAGACACGGGGAGACACGGGGAGACACGGGGAGACACGGGGGGAGACACAGGGGGAGACGCAGGGAGACACGGGGGGAGACACGGGGGGAGAGACGCAGGGAGACACGGGGGGAGACGCATGGGGAGACACGGGGGGAGACACGGGGAGAGACCAGGAGACACGGGGAGATACAGGGAGACATGGGGAGACACGGGGAGACACGGGGAGACACGGGCATATACAGGGGGAGACCAGGAGACACGGGGAGACACGGGGAGAGACCAGGAGACACGGGGAGATACAGGGAGACATGGGGAGACACGGGGAGACACGGGGAGACACGGGGAGACACGGGGAGATACAGGGAGAGACCAGGAGACACGGGGAGATACAGAGAGACATGGGGAGACACGGGAAGACACGGGGAGACACGGGGAGATACAGGGGGAGACACGGGGAGACACAGGGGGAGACACGGGGAGACACGGGGGGAGACATGGGAAGACACGGGGAGACACAGGGAGACACGGGGAGACACGGGGAGAGACCAGGAGACATGGGAAGACACGGGGAGACACAGGGAGACATGGGGAGATACAGGGGGAGACACGGGGAGACACGGGGAGACATGGGGAGAGACACGGGGAGAGACCAGGAGACATGGGGAGACACGGGGAGACACAAGGAGACACGGGGAGACACGGGGAGACACGGGGAGATACAGGGGGAGACACGGAGAGAGACACGGGGAGAGACACAGGGGGAGACACAGGGGGAGACACGGGGAGAGACACGGGGAGACACGGGGAGACATGGGGAGAGACACGGGGAGATACGGGGAGACATGGGGAGAGACACGGGGAGAGACACGGGGAGATACAGGGGGAGACAGGGGGAGACACGGGGAGATACAGGGAGACACGGGGAGACACGGGGAGACACGGGGAGACATGGGAAGACACGGGGAGATACAGGGAGACACAGGGAGACACGGGGAGACACGGGGAGACATGGGAAGACACGGGGAGATACAGGGAGACATGGGGAGACACGGGGATACAGGGGGAGACATGGGGAGACACGGGGAGACATGGGGAGGGACAGGGGGAGAGACACGGGGAGAGACACGGGGAGATACAGCGGAAGAGACCAGGAGACACGGGGAGAAACAGGGAGATACAGGGAGACACGGGGAGATACAGGGAGACGTGGAGAGACACGGGGAGACATGGGGAGAGACACGGGGAGAGACACGGGGAGATACAGCGGGAGAGACCAGGAGACACGGGGAGAAACAGGGAGATACAGGGAGACACGGGGAGATACAGGGAGAGATGGGGAGACACGGGGAGATACAGGTGGAGACATGGGGAGACACAGGTGGAGACATGGGGAGACACGGGGAGAGACCAGGAGACATGGGGAGACACGGGGAGACACAAGGAGACACGGGGAGATACAGGGGGAGACACGGGGAGACACGGGGAGACACGGGGAGAGACACGGGGAGAGACACGGGGAGAGACACGGGGAGACACGGGGAGAGACACGGGGAGATACAGGGGGAGATACAGGGGGAGACACGGGGAGACACGGGGATACATGGGGAGAGACACGGGGAGAGACACGGGGAGAGACACGGGGACATACAGGGGGAGACAGGGGGAGACACGGGGAGACACGGGGAGACACGGGGAGATACAGGGAGACGTGGGGAGACGCGGGGAGACACGGGGAGAGACACGGGGAGAGACACGGCGAGATACAGGTGGAGACAGAGGGAGAGACCAGGAGACACGGGGAGAAACAGGGAGATACAGGGAGACACGGGGAGATACAGGGAGACATGGGGAGACATGGGGAGATACAGGGGGAGACACGGGGAGACACGGGGAGATACAGTGAGATACGGGGGGAGACGCCGTGAGACACGGGGAGACACTGAGACACACGGGGAGACACGGGGAGACTCAAGGAGAGAAGACACGGAGAGACACGGGGGGGAGGAGATGGGGGGGGGGGGGGGAGGAGATACAGGGGGAGACATGGGGAGACACCAGGAGACACGGGGAGATACAGGGGGACACGGGGAGACATGGGGAGACATGGGGCGACACGGGGAGAGACACGGCGAGATACAGGGGGAGACATGGGGAGAGACACGGGGAGAGACACGGGGAGACACGTGGGGAGAGACACGGGCAGAGACACGGGGAGATACACGGGGAGAGACACGGGGAGAGACACGGGGTGAAACACGGGGAGAGACACGGGGAGACACGGGGAGATACACGGGGAGAGACACTGGGAGAGACACGGGGAGAGACACAGGGAGAGACACGGGGAGAGACACGTGGGGAGAGACACGGGGAGAGACACGTGGGGAGAGACACGGGGAGAGACACGTGGGGAGAGACACGGGGAGATACACGGGGGGAGAGACGGGGAGACACGGGGAGAGACACGGGGAGACACATGGGGAGAGACACGGGCAGAGACACGGGGAGACACGGGGAGAGACACGGGGAGAGACACGTGGGGAGAGACACGTGGGGAGAGACACGGGGAGAGACACGGGGAGAGACACGGGGAGAGACACGGGGAGAGACACGTGGGGAGAGACACGGGGAGATACACGGGGGGAGAGACGGGGAGACACGGGGAGAGACACGGGGAGAGACACGTGGGGAGAGACACGGGGAGAGACACGGGGAGACACGGGGATACATGGGGAGAGACACGGGGAGAGACACGGGGAGAGACACGCGGACATACAGGGGGAGACAGGGGGAGACACGGGGAGATACAGGGAGACACGGGGAGACACGGGGAGACACGGGGAGACACCAGGAGACACGGGGAGATACAGGGAGACGTGGGGAGACGCGGGGAGACACGGGGAGAGACACGGGGAGAGACACGGCGAGATACAGGTGGAGACAGGGGGAGAGACCAGGAGACACGGGGAGATACAGAGAGATACAGGGAGACACAGGGAGACATGGGGAGATACAGGGAGACACGGGGAGATACAGGGAGACATGGGGAGACACGGGGGATATAGGGAGAGAGATGGGGAGACACGGGGAGGTATGGGGAGAGACACAGGGAGAGACATGGGGAGATACAGCAGGAGAGACCAGGAGACACGGGGAGATACAGGGAGATACAGGGAGACACGGGGAGACACGGGGAGACACGGGGAGACATGGGGAAATACGGGGAGACACCAGGCGACACGGGGAGATACAGGGAGACGTGGAGAGACGCGGGGAGAGACACGGGGAGAGACACGGGGAGAGACATGGGGAGAGACCAGGAGACACGGGGAGAAACAGGGAGATACAGGGAGACACGGGGAGATACAGGGAGACATGGGGAGATACAGGGGGAGACACGGGGAGACACGGGGAGAGACACGGGGAGACACGTGGGGAGAGACACGGGCAGAGACACGGGGAGATACACGGGGAGATACACGGGGAGAGACACGGGGAGAGACACGGGGAGAGACACGGGGAGACACGGGGGGAGACACGGGGAGATACACGGGGAGAGACACTGGGAGAGACACGGGGAGAGACACGGGGAGAGACACGTGGGGAGAGACACGGGGAGAGACACATGGGGAGAGACACGGGGAGATACACGGGGGGAGAGACGGAGAGACACGGGGAGAGACACGGGGAGACACGTGGGGAGAGACCCGGGCAGAGACACGGGGAGACATGGGGAGAGACACGGGGAGAGACACGTGGGGAGAGACACGGGCAGAGACACGGGGAGACACGGGGAGAGACACGTGGGGAGAGACACGTGGGGAGAGACACGGGGAGAGACACGAGGAGAGACACGGGGAGACACGGGGAGACGCGGGGAGACACGGGGAGACGCGGGGAGACACGGGGAGAGACACGGGGAGAGACACGGCGAGATACAGGGGGAGACAGGGGGAGACACGGGGAGACGCGGGGAGACACGGGGAGACACGGGGAGACGCGGGGAGACACGGGGAGAGACACGGGGAGAGACACGGTGAGATACAGGGGGAGACAGGGGGAGACACGGGGAGACACGGGGAGACGCGGGGAGACACGGGGAGACACGGGGAGACGCGGGGAGACACGGGGAGAGACACGGGGAGAGACACGGCGAGATACAGGGGGAGACAGGGGGAGAGACCAGGAGACACGGGGGGGTGGGGGATTGTACCTGGTCAAAGTCGTGCACCATGAAGAAGATCTGTGGGTAGCTGAGCTCCATGGCCTGGCCCTTGCCGTCCATTCGCACACGGCTAGGGGAGGCGTACACAGCCTGACACACACACACAGACACACACAGATACACAGGGTGACACACACACACAGACACACACAGCCTGACACACACAGACACACAGGGTGACACACACACAGACAGATACACAGCCTGACACACACAGACACGCAGGGTGACACACACAGACACGCAGGGTGACACACACACAGACACACAGACACACACACACAGACACGTGGGGTGACACACACACAGACACACAGCCTGACACACACACAGACACGCAGGGTGATACACACACAGACACACAGGGTGACACACACAGACACGCAGACACACAGGCACACAGATACACACACACACAGCCTGACACACACACAGACACGCAGGGTGACACACACACACAGACACACACACACAGATACACAGCCTGACACGCACACAGACACGCGGGGTAACACACAACAACCGCCATTCGCCACTAAGTGGCGGTGATGTCACCACGACGCTTGTGCCAGGCTATGTGCACCCGGAGGCCATGTGAAGTGTCGAACGCCCGCTGGCAGGAGGTCACGGGGCAGACCCAGGTGCCATGGGTCGACTGACTGAGATGACTGGCTGATGCACCACCTGTGCCCCCTACTGTGCCAACCTGCTGTGCTTTAGCCACCCGGCGCTCCGCTCGTTGTTCTGAGCGTCGCTCCTCCGCCCTCCGTTGTTGTTGGAGGGCGACTGCCTCCAACTGCCCAGTAGCGTCCTTCACGAGCCTCCTCCACAGAGGCCGATCTTGACACCGCTGGTACCAGTCATCGGCAAGTCCACTCAGCTCCACGTCCTGTACCACATCACTCCATCTCTTCTCTAGCCCGTGCCGCGCCCGCTTAGCCCACTCGATCCGGCCGAACAAAAGCTGCTTCGGCATGCGGTGGCTGGGCATGCGGGCTACATGACCCAGCCATCGCAGCCTTGCCCGCCGGAGGAGCTCACCGATGGGACCTTGCCCAGATCTTTCAAGGATTTGTGAGCTCCTCACACAATCCAGCCTAGTTAAACCCAGGATGGATCGTAGGCAGGCCAGCCTAAATGTTTCTAACCGGCGAAGATGTTCCATTAGGGGGGTCCACGTTTCGCAAGCGTAGAGAAGGGAGGGAATGACCGTGGCCGAGAAGACCTGAAGCTTGGTGCGGAGCGACAGACCAGGTAGCTTCCACACAGTGTTACGCAACCGATGAAAAGATATTGCCGCTCGACTGATTCGGAGTGAGACCTCTGCTGTTAAACCGCAGCCAATCATAAGCACACTGCCCAGGTATGGGAAACTCTCCACTCTCTCCACAACTGCCCCATCACCGATGGGGCAGTTGTGGGGGGTGGAGTGTCCGATGGTACAAAATACCCAGGCAGGTGCTTAGTTTTGGTGGGGCTGATGGTAAGGCCCCACCCTCTTAGTGGCACGCTCCAGTCTCAGCGGCAGCGTCTCCAACTCCTCCTCTGAGTGAGCAGCAATTACCAGATGAGCGCGCGTGGTGAGCGTGCGTGGTGAGCGTGCGTGGTGAGCGTGCGTGGTGAGAGGGTGGTGAGCGTGCGTGGTGAGCGTGCGTGGTGAGCGGGTGGTGAGCGTGCGTGGTGAGCGGTACACCACTGACCTGCGCCACTCTGCGCCGCACCCTAGCGTGACCACTGCGCTCCGTGTGGGGGACACTCACGGCACAGGCGACCGTGTACTCAAACTAGCGGGGAGACACACAGAGAGACATCGCCCAGGAAGACTCCAGCAGGACACCGTTTAGTCAAACTAGCGGGGAGACACACAGAGACATCACCCAGGAAAACTCCGGCAGGCGACCGTGTACTCAAACTAGCGGGGAGACACACAGAGACATCACCCAGGAAGACTCCGGCAGGCGACCGTGTACTCAAACTAGCGGGGAGACACACAGAGAGACATCACCCAGGGAGACTCCGGCAGGACACCGTTTAGTCAAACAGGCGGGGAGACACAGAGAGACATCACCCAGGTAGACTCCAGCAGGACACCGTTTAGTCAAACAGGCGGGGAGACACACACAGAGAGACATCACCCAGGAAGACTCCGGCAGGCCACCGTTTAGTCAAACTAGCGGGGAGACACACAGAGACATCGCCCAGGAAGACTCCGGCAGGACACCGTTTAGTCAAACAGGCGGGGAGACACACAGAGACATCACCCAGGAAGACTCCAGCAGGACACCGTTTAGTCAAACTAGCGGGGAGACACACAGAGACATCACCCAGGTAGACTCCAGCAGGCCACCGTTTAGTCAAACAGGCGGGGAGACACACAGAGACATCACCCAGTTAGACTCCAGCAGGCCACCGTTTAGTCAAACAGGCGGGGAGACACACAGAGACATCGCCCAGGTAGACTCCAGCAGGACACCGTTTAGTCAAACTAGCGGGGAGACACACAGAGACATCACCCAGGAAGACTCCAGCAGGACACCGTTTAGTCAAACAGGCGGGGAGACACACAGAGACATCGCCCAGGTAGACTCCGGCAGGCCACCGTTTAGTCAAACAGGCGGGGAGACACACAGAGACATCGCCCAGGGAGACTCCAGCAGGACACCGTTTAGTCAAACTAGCGGGGAGACACACAGAGACATCGCCCAGGAAGACTCCGGCAGGCCACCGTTTAGTCAAACAGGCGGGGAGACACACAGAGACATCACCCAGGAAGACTCCAGCAGGACACCGTTTAGTCAAACTAGCGGGGAGACACACAGAGACATCACCCAGGGAGACTCCGGCAGGACACCGTTTAGTCAAACTAGCGGGGAGACACACAGAGACATCGCCCAGGAAGACTCCGGCAGGCCACCGTTTAGTCAAACAGGCGGGGAGACACACAGAGACATCACCCAGGAAGACTCCAGCAGGACACCGTTTAGTCAAACAGGCGGGGAGACACACAGAGACATCACCCAGTTAGACTCCGGCAGGCCACCGTTTAGTCAAACTAGCGGGGAGACACACACAGAGAGACATCACCCAGTTAGACTCCGGCAGGACACCGTTTAGTCAAACTAGCGGGGAGACACACAGAGACATCACCCAGGGAGACTCCAGCAGGCCACCGTTTAGTCAAACTAGCGGGGAGACACACAGAGACATCGCCCAGGAAGACTCCGGCAGGCCACCGTTTAGTCAAACTAGCGGGGAGACACACAGAGACATCGCCCAGGAAGACTCCGGTAGGCCACCGTTTAGTCAAACAGGCGGGGAGACACACAGAGACATCACCCAGGTAGACTCCAGCAGGACACCGTTTAGTCAAACTAGCGGGGAGACACACAGAGACATCACCCAGGAAGACTCCGGCAGGACACCGTTTAGTCAAACTAGCGGGGAGACACACAGAGACATCACCCAGGGAGACTCCAGCAGGCCACCGTTTAGTCAAACAGGCGGGGAGACACACAGAGACATCACCCAGGTAGACTCCAGCAGGACACCGTTTAGTCAAACTAGCGGGGAGACACACAGAGACATCACCCAGGAAGACTCCGGCAGGACACCGTTTAGTCAAACAGGCGGGGAGACACACAGAGACATCACCCAGGGAGACTCCAGCAGGACACCGTTTAGTCAAACTAGCGGGGAGACACACAGAGACATCACCCAGGAAGACTCCGGCAGGCCACCGTTTAGTCAAACTAGCGGGGAGACACACAGAGACATCACCCAGGGAGACTCTGGCAGGCCACCGTTTAGTCAAACTAGCGGGGAGACACACAGAGACATCACCCAGGGAGACTCCAGCAGGACACCGTTTAGTCAAACTAGCGGGGAGACACACAGAGACATCACCCAGGGAGACTCCAGCAGGACACCGTTTAGTCAAACTAGTGGGGAGACACACAGAGACATCACCCAGGGAGACTCCGGCAGGCCACCGTTTAGTCAAACAGGCGGGGAGACACACAGAGACATCACCCAGTTAGACTCCGGCAGGCCACCGTTTAGTCAAACTAGCGGGGAGACACACAGAGACATCGCCCAGGGAGACTCCAGCAGGACATCGTTTAGTCAAACAGGCGGGGAGACACACAGAGACATCACCCAGGAAGACTCCGGCAGGACACCGTTTAGTCAAACTAGCGGGGAGACACACAGAGACATCGCCCAGGGAGACTCCAGCAGGACATCGTTTACTCAAACAGGCGGGGAGACACACAGAGACATCACCCAGGAAGACTCCAGCAGGACACCGTTTAGTCAAACTAGCGGGGAGACACACAGAGACATCACCCAGGAAGACTCCAGCAGGACACCGTTTAGTCAAACTAGCGGGGAGACACACAGAGACATCGCCCAGTTAGACTCCAGCAGGCCACCGTTTAGTCAAACTAGCGGGGAGACACACAGAGACATCACCCAGGGAGACTCCGGCAGGACACCGTTTAGTCAAACAGGCGGGGAGACACACAGAGACATCACCCAGGGAGACTCCGGCAGGCCACCGTTTAGTCAAACAGGCGGGGAGACACACAGAGACATCACCCAGGAAGACTCCAGCAGGACACCGTTTAGTCAAACAGGCGGGGAGACACACAGAGACATCACCCAGTTAGACTCCGGCTGGCCACCGTCTACTCAAACTAGCGGGGAGACACACAGAGACATCACCCAGGTAGACTCCGGCAGGACACCGTTTAGTCAAACTAGCAGGGAGACACACAGAGACATCACCCAGGAAGACTCCGGCAGGACACCGTTTAGTCAAACTAGCAGGGAGACACACAGAAAACATCACCCAGTTAGACTCCAGCAGGACACCGTTTAGTCAAACTAGCGGGGAGACACACAGAGACATCACCCAGCTAGACTCCAGCAGGCCACCGTTTAGTCAAACTAGCGGGGAGACACACAGAGACATCGCCCAGGGAGACTCCAGCAGGACACCGTGTAGTCAAACAGGCGGGGAGACACACAGAGACATCACCCAGCAAGACTCCGGCAGGCCACCGTTTAGTCAAACTAGCGGGGAGACACACAGAGACATCACCCAGGAAGATTCCAGCAGGCCACCTTTTAGTCAAACAGGCGGGGAGACACACAGAGACATCACCCAGGAAGACTCCAGCAGGCCACCGTTTAGTCAAACTAGCGGGGAGACACACAGAGACATCACCCAGGTAGACTCCGGCAGGCCACCGTTTAGTCAAACTAGCGGGGAGACACACAGAGACATCACCCAGGAAGACTCCGGCAGGACACCGTTTAGTCAAACTAGCGGGGAGACACACAGAGACATTACCCAGCTAGACTCCGGCAGGCCACCGTTTAGTCAAACTAGCGGGGAGACACACAGAGAGACATCACCCAGGAAGACTCCAGCAGGACACCGTTTAGTCAAACAGGCGGGGAGACACACAGAGACATTACCCAGCTAGACTCCGGCAGGACACCGTTTAGTCAAACTAGCGGGGAGACACACAGAGACATCACCCAGGAAGACTCCAGCAGGACACCGTTTAGTCAAACTAGCGGGGAGACACACAGAGACATCACCCAGGTAGACTCCGGCAGGACACCGTTTAGTCAAACTAGCGGGGAGACACACAGAGACATCACCCAGGAAGACTCCGGCAGGCCACCGTTTAGTCAAACTAGCGGGGAGACACACAGAGACATCACCCAGGAAGACTCCAGCAGGCCACCGTTTAGTCAAACTAGCGGGGAGACACACAGAGACATCACCCAGGTAGACTCCGGCAGGCCACCGTTTAGTCAAACTAGCGGGGAGACACACAGAGACATCACCCAGGGAGACTCCAGCAGGCCACCGTTTAGTCAAACTAGCGGGGAGACACACAGAGACATCACCCAGGAAGACTCCGGCAGGACACCGTTTAGTCAAACAGGCGGGGAGACACACAGAGACATCACCCAGGTAGACTCCAGCAGGACACCGTTTAGTCAAACTAGCGGGGAGACACACAGAGACATCACCCAGGGAGACTCCGGCAGGACACCGTTTAGTCAAACTAGCGGGGAGACACACAGAGACATCACCCAGGTAGACTCCAGCAGGCCACCGTTTAGTCAAACTAGCGGGGAGACACACAGAGACATCGCCCAGGTAGACTCCAGCAGGCCACCGTTTAGTCAAACTAGCGGGGAGACACACAGAGACATCACCCAGGAAGACTCCAGCAGGCCACCGTTTAGTCAAACTAGCGGGGAGACACACAGAGACATCACCCAGGAAGACTCCAGCAGGCCACCGTTTAGTCAAACTAGCGGGGAGACACACAGAGACATCGCCCAGGAAGACTCCGGCAGGACACCGTTTAGTCAAACTAGCGGGGAGACACACAGAGACATCACCCAGGAAGACTCCGGCAGGACACCGTTTAGTCAAACAGGCGGGGAGACACACAGAGACATCGCCCAGGAAGACTCCGGCAGGACACCGTTTAGTCAAACAGGCGGGGAGACACACAGAGACATCGCCCAGGAAGACTCCGGCAGGCCACTGTTTAGTCAAACTAGCGGGGAGACACACAGAGACATCGCCCAGGAAGACTCCAGCAGGACACCGTTTAGTCAAACTAGCGGGGAGACACACAGAGACATCGCCCAGGGAGACTCCGGCTGGACACCGTTTAGTCAAACTAGCGGGGAGACACACAGAGACATCACCCAGGGAGACTCCAGCAGGCCACCGTTTAGTCAAACTAGCGGGGAGACACACAGAGACATCACCCAGTTAGACTCCAGCAGGCCACCGTTTAGTCAAACTAGCGGGGAGACACACAGAGACATCACCCAGGAAGACTCCGGCTGGACACCGTTTAGTCAAACAGGCGGGGAGACACACAGAGACATCACCCAGGAAGACTCCGGCAGGACACCGTTTAGTCAAACTAGCGGGGAGACACACAGAGACATCGCCCAGGAAGACTCTGGCAGGCCACCGTTTAGTCAAACTAGCGGGGAGACACACAGAGACATCACCCAGGGAGACTCCAGCAGGACACCGTTTAGTCAAACTAGCGGGGAGACACACAGAGACATCACCCAGGGAGACTCCAGCAGGCCACTGTTTAGTCAAACTAGCGGGGAGACACACAGAGACATCGCCCAGGAAGACTCCAGCAGGACACCGTTTAGTCAAACAGGCGGGGAGACAAACAGAGACATCACCCAGGTAGACTCCAGCAGGCCACCGTTTAGTCAAACAGGCGGGGAGACACACAGAGACATCACCCAGGAAGACTCCGGCAGGCCACCGTTTAGTCAAACTAGCGGGGAGACACACAGAGACATCACCCAGGAAGACTCCGGCAGGCCACCGTTTAGTCAAACTAGCGGGGAGACACACAGAGACATCACCCAGGAAGACTCCGGCAGGACACCGTTTAGTCAAACAGGCGGGGAGACACACAGAGACATCACACAGGAAGACTCCGGCAGGCCACCGTTTAGTCAAACTAGCGGGGAGACACACAGAGACATCACCCAGGAAGACTCCGGTAGGCCACCGTTTAGTCAAACTAGCGGGGAGACACACAGAGAGACATCGCCCAGGGAGACTCCAGCAGGACACCGTTTAGTCAAACTAGCGGGGAGACACACAGAGACATCGCCCAGGGAGACTCCGGCAGGACACCGTTTAGTCAAACAGGCGGGGAGACACACAGAGACATCACCCAGGTAGACTCCGGCAGGCCACCGTTTAGTCAAACTAGCGGGGAGACACACAGAGACATCACCCAGGAAGACTCCAGCAGGCCACCGTTTAGTCAAACTAGCGGGGAGACACACAGAGACATCACCCAGTTAGACTCCGGCAGGCCACCGTTTAGTCAAACTAGCGGGGAGACACACAGAGACATCACCCAGGAAGACTCCAGCAGGACACCGTTTAGTCAAACTAGCGGGGAGACACACAGAGACATCACCCAGGAAGACTCCGGCAGGCCACCGTTTAGTCAAACAGGCGGGGAGACACACAGAGACATCACCCAGGAAGACTCCGGCAGGCCACCGTTTAGTCAAACTAGCGGGGAGACACACAGAGAGACATCACCCAGGAAGACTCCGGCAGGCCACCGTTTAGTCAAACTAGCGGGGAGACACACAGAGACATCACCCAGTTAGACTCCGGCAGGCCACCGTTTAGTCAAACTAGCGGGGAGACACACAGAGACATCACCCAGTTAGACTCCGGCAGGCCACCGTTTAGTCAAACTAGCGGGGAGACACACAGAGACATCACCCAGGTAGACTCCAGCAGGACACCGTTTAGTCAAACTAGTGGGGAGACACACAGAGACATCACCCAGGAAGACTCCGGCAGGCCACCGTTTAGTCAAACAGGCGGGGAGACACACAGAGACATCACCCAGGAAGACTCCGGCAGGCCACCGTTTAGTCAAACTAGCGGGGAGACACACAGAGAGACATCACCCAGGAAGACTCCGGCAGGCCACCGTTTAGTCAAACTAGCGGGGAGACACACAGAGACATCACCCAGTTAGACTCCGGCAGGACACCGTTTAGTCAAACTAGCGGGGAGACACACAGAGACGTCACCCAGGGAGACTCCAGCAGGCCACCGTTTAGTCAAACTAGCGGGGAGACACACAGAGACATCACCCAGGAAGACTCCAGCAGGACACCGTTTAGTCAAACAGGCGGGGAGACACACAGAGACATCACCCAGGAAGACTCCAGCAGGACACCGTTTAGTCAAACTAGCGGGGAGACACACAGAGACATCACCCAGGGAGACTCCGGCTGGACACCGTTTAGTCAAACTAGTGGGGAGACACACAGAGACATCACCCAGGAAGACTCCGGCAGGACACCGTTTAGTCAAACTAGCAGGGAGACACACAGAGACATCGCCCAGGAAGACTCCGGCAGGACACCGTTTAGTCAAACTAGCGGGGAGACACACACAGAGACATCACCCAGGGAGACTCCGGCAGGACACCGTTTAGTCAAACTAGCGGGGAGACACACAGAGACATCACCCAGGTAGACTCCAGCAGGCCACCGTTTAGTCAAACAGGCGGGGAGACACACAGAGACATCACCCAGTTAGACTCCAGCAGGCCACCGTTTAGTCAAACAGGCGGGGAGACACACAGAGACATCGCCCAGGTAGACTCCAGCAGGACACCGTTTAGTCAAACTAGCGGGGAGACACACAGAGACATCGCCCAGTTAGACTCCGGCAGGCCACCGTTTAGTCAAACTAGCGGGGAGACACACAGAGACATCACCCAGGAAGACTCCGGCAGGCCACCGTTTAGTCAAACTAGCGGGGAGACACACAGAGACATCACCCAGGAAGACTCCGGCAGGCCACCGTTTAGTCAAACTAGCGGGGAGACACACAGAGACATCACCCAGCTAGACTCCGGCAGGCCACCGTTTAGTCAAACAGGCGGGGAGACACACAGAGACATCGCCCAGGTAGACTCCAGCAGGACACCGTTTAGTCAAACTAGTGGGGAGACACACAGAGACATCACCCAGGAAGACTCCGGCAGGCCACCGTTTAGTCAAACAGGCGGGGAGACACACAGAGACATCACCCATTAGTCAAACTAGTGGGGAGACACACAGAGACATCACCCAGGTAGACTCCAGCAGGACACCGTTTAGTCAAACAGGCGGGGAGACACACAGAGACGTCACCCAGGTAGACTCCGGCAGGACACCGTTTAGTCAAACTAGCGGGGAGACACACAGAGACATCACCCAGGTAGACTCCAGCAGGACACCGTTTAGTCAAACAGGCGGGGAGACACACAGAGACGTCACCCAGGTAGACTCCGGCAGGACACCGTTTAGTCAAACTAGCGGGGAGACACACAGAGACATCGCCCAGGAAGACTCCGGCAGGACACCGTTTAGTCAAACTAGCGGGGAGACACACAGAGACATCACCCAGGAAGACTCCGGCAGGCCACCGTTTAGTCAAACAGGCGGGGAGACACACAGAGACATCGCCCAGGAAGACTCCGGTAGGCCACCGTTTAGTCAAACTAGCGGGGAGACACACAGAGACATCACCCAGGAAGACTCCAGCAGGACACCGTTTAGTCAAACTAGCGGGGAGACACACAGAGACATCGCCCAGGGAGACTCCGGCAGGCCACCGTTTAGTCAAACAGGCGGGGAGACACACAGAGACATCACCCAGGAAGACTCCAGCAGGACACCGTTTAGTCAAACTAGCGGGGAGACACACAGAGACATCACCCAGGTAGACTCCAGCAGGACACCGTTTAGTCAAACTAGCGGGGAGACACACAGAGACATCGCCCAGGTAGACTCCAGCAGGCCACCGTTTAGTCAAACTAGCGGGGAGACACACAGAGACATCACCCAGGGAGACTCCGGCAGGACACCGTTTAGTCAAACTAGCGGGGAGACACACAGAGACATCGCCCAGGGAGACTCCGGCAGGCCACCGTTTAGTCAAACAGGCGGGGAGACACACAGAGACATCACCCAGGAAGACTCCGGCAGGCCACCGTTTAGTCAAACTAGCGGGGAGACACACAGAGACATCACCCAGGAAGACTCCGGCAGGACACCGTTTAGTCAAACTAGCGGGGAGACACACAGAGACATCGCCCAGGAAGACTCCAGCAGGACACCGTTTAGTCAAACTAGCGGGGAGACACACAGAGACATCACCCAGGTAGACTCCAGCAGGACACCGTTTAGTCAAACTAGCGGGGAGACACACAGAGACATCACCCAGGAAGACTCCAGCAGGACACCGGGCACAAGGCGGTGACATGATGGTGAGGTGGCGGTGAGCTGCTGGTGAGGTGGCGGTGAGGTGGTGGTGAGGTGGCGGTGAGGTGGCGGTGAGCTGGCGGTGAGCTGGTGGTGAGCTGGTGGTGGTGAGGTGGTGGGCGTGTGGTGGTGAGCTGGTGGTGAGGTGGTGGAGGTGAGGTGGTGGTGGTGGGCTAGTGGTGAGCTGGTGGTGAGCTGGTGGTGACGTGGTGGTGAGGTGGCGGTGAGGTGGTGGTGCGCTAGTGGTGAGGTGGTGGTGAGCTGGTGGAGGTGAGGTGGTGGTGAGCTGGTGGTGAGCTGGTGGAGGTGAGGTGGTGGTGAGCTGGTGGTGACGTGGCGGTGAGCTGGTGGTGAGCTGGTGGTGGTGAGCGTGTGTTGGAGGGAGCGTGTGTTGGAGGGAGCGTGTGTTGGAGGGAGCGTGTGTTGGAGGGAGCGTGTGTTGGAGGGAGCGTGTGTTGGTGGTGAGCGTGTGTTGGTTTTGAGCGTGTGTTGGAGGGAGCGTGTGTTGGAGGGAGCGTGTGTTGGAGGGAGCGTGTGTTGGTGGTGAGCGTGTGTTGGTGTGTTGGTGGTGAGCGTGTGTTGGAGGGAGCGTGTGTTGGTGGTGAGCGTGTGTTGGAGTGAGCGTGTGTTGGAGGGAGCGTGTGTTGGTGGTGAGCGTGTGTTGGAGGGAGCGTGTGTTGGTGTGTTGGTGGTGAGCGTGTGTTGATGTGTTG
>NW_027422629.1:492500-500000 GCF_048934315.1 Petromyzon marinus
ACACAATGTGTACACACACACACAGTGTACACACACACAGTGTACACACACACAGTGTACACACACAATGTGTACACACACACACAGTGTACACACACACAATGTACACACACACAGTGTACACACACACACAGAGACACACACACACACAATGTACACACACAATGTACACATACACACAATGTACACACACACAATGTACACACACAGTGTACACACACACAGTGTACACACACACAGTGTACACACACACACACAGTGTGTGTGTGTGTGTACATTGTGTGTACGTACACACACACATTGTGTGTGTACACACACACACATAGTGTACACGTACACACAATGTACACACACACACTGTGTACACACACACACAGTGTACACACACAGTGTACACACACACACTGTGTACACACACACACAGTGTACACACACAGTGTACACACACACACACAGTGTACACACACAGTGTACACACACACAATGTGTGTACACACACACACAATGTGTGAGCAGATGTTGGTTGTTGCTGTGACTGTTGGCTGTTGGTGGTTGTAGTTATTGTGGTTGTAATTGTGCAGTTGTAATTGTTGGTTGTAGTTGTGGCTGTTGTTGTAGTTGTGGTGTAGTTGTAGTGGTAGTAGTTATTGTGGTTGTAGTTGTTGTTGTGGTAGTCGTTGTAGTAGTTGTGGTAGTGGTTGTTGTGGTTGTTGTTGTTGTAGTAGTAGTGGTAGTAGTTGTTGTGGTGGTTGTAGTTGTTGTTGTGGTTGTTGTGTGCGTAGTTGTGATGTATAGTTGTTGTAGTAGTTGTAGTTGTAGTAGTTGTTGTGGTGGTTGTAGTTGTTGTGGTTGTTGTGGTGGATGTAGTTGTTGTGTGTGTGTAGTTGTGGTGGTAGTAGTTGTAGTAGTTGTGGTAGTAGTTGTTGTGGTTGTTGTTGCAGTAGTTGTAGTAGTGGTTGTTGTGGTGATTGTAGTAGTTGTTGTAGTAGTTGTAGTAGTGGTTGTTGTGGTGGTTGTAGTAGTTGTTGTAGTAGTTGTAGTAGTTGTTGTTGTGGTGGTTGTAGTAGTGGTTGTTGTGGTGGTTGTTGTTGTTGGGCGTGTGGTTGTGGTAGTTGTTGTGGTGGTTGTGGTAGTAGTTGTGGTAGTGGTTGTTGTGGTGGTGGTTGTTGTTGTAGTAGTTGTGTTTGTAGTAGTTGTAGCAGTAGTTGTGGTGGTAGTAGTTGTAGTAGTGGTGGTTGTTGTGTGCGTGGTTGTGTTAGTTGTTGTAGTTGTGGTAGTTGTAGTAGTGGTTGTTGTGGTGGTTGTTGTTGTAGTAGTTGTGGTAGTGGTTGTTGTGGTGGTTGTGGTTGTAGTAGTTGTAGTAGTTGTGGTGGTTGTAGTTGTGGTGGTTGTAGTTGTGGTTGTAGTAGTTGTTCTGGTGGTTGGGCGTGTGTGTGTAGTTGTGGTAGTAGTTGTGGTAGTTGTAGTAGTGGTGGTTGTTGTTGTAGAAGTTGTTGTAGCTGTGGTGGTTGTTGTGGTTGTTGTTGTGTCTGTGTGTGTGTAGTTGTGGTAGTTGTTGTGTGTGTGGTTGTGTTAGTTGTTGTGGTAGTAGTTGTGGTAGTTGTTGTAGTTGTGGTGGTTGTAGTAGTTGTGGTGGTTGTAGTAGTTGTTGTAGCTGTGGTGGTTGTTGTGGTTGTGTCTGTGTGTGTGTAGTTGTGGTAGTTGTTGTGTGTTTGGTTGTGTTAGTTGTTGTGGTTGTGGTAGTAGTTGTGGTAGTTGTAGTAGTGGTTGTTGTGGTGGTTGTTGTTGTAGAAGTTGTTGTAGCTGTGGTGGTTGTTGTGGTTGTTGTTGTGTGTCTGTGTGTAGTTGTGGTAGTTGTTGTGTGTGTAGTTGTGGTGGTTGTTGTGGTAGTAGTTGTGGTTGTAGTAGTTGTAGTAGTGGTGGTTGTTGTTGTTGTGGTGGTTGTTGTGGTTGTTGTTGTGTGTCTGTGTGTGTAGTTGTGGTAGTTGTTGAGTGTGTGGTTGTGTTAGTTGTTGTTGTGGTAGTAGTTGTGGTAGTTGTGGTAGTGGTTGTTGTAGTAGTTGTGGTGGTTGTAGTAGTTGTTGTGGTGGTTGGGCGTGTGTGTGTAGTTGTGGTGGTTGTTGTGGTAGTTGTGGTGGTGGTTGTTGTTGTAGAAGTTGTTGTAGCTGTGGTGGTGGTTGTTGTGGTTGTGTCTGTGTGTCTGTGTACGACCTCCAGGCGCGGCAGCTCCACCACCACCACCACCGCCGTCACCACCACCGCCACCACCACCACCATCACCGTCACCGCCACCACCACCACCACCGCCACCACCACCACCACCATCACCGTCACCGCCACCACCACAGAGGAGTCGGCGTCGCCGCACGTGGCCCAGGCAGTCGAGGGGGGCAGTAGGAGGGGGTGGAGAGGCGGACATCGAGAAAGGGGGTCCCCGGCTAGGGGGTCTCGGCTAGGGGGTCCCGGCTAGGGGGTCCCGGCTAGGGGGTCTCGGCTAAGGGGTCCCGGCTAGGGGGTCCCGGCTATGGGGTCTCGGCTAGGGGGTCTCGGCTAGGGGGTCCCGGCTAGGGGGTCCCGGCTAGGGGGTCCCGGCTAGGGGGTCTCGGCTAAGGGGTCCCGGCTAGGGGGTCCCGGCTATGGGGTCCCGGCTAGGGGGTCTCGGCTAGGGGGTCTCGGCTAGGGGGTCTCGGCTAGGGGGTCCCGGCTAGGGGGTCCCGGCTAGGGGGTCTCGGCTAGGGGTCTCGGCCAGGGGGTCCCGGCTAGGGGGTCCCGGCTAGGGGGTCTCGGCTAGGGGGTCCTAGCTAGGGGGTCTCGGCTAGGGGGTCTCGGCTAGGGGTCTCGGCTAGGGGGTCCTAGCTAGGGGGTCTCGGCTAGGGGGTCCCGGCTAGGGGGTCCCGGCTAGGGGGTCCCGGCTAGGGGGTCTCGGCTAGGGGGTCCTAGCTAGGGGGTCCCGGCCAGGGGGTCCCGGCTAGGGGGTCCCGGCTAGGGGGTCCCGGCTAGGGGGTCTCGGCTAGGGGGTCTCGGCTAGGGGGTCTCGGCTAGGGGGTCCTAGCTAGGGGGTCCCGGCCAGGGGGTCTCGGCTAGGGGGTCCCGGCTAGGGGGTCCCGGCTAGGGGGTCCCGGCCAGGGGGTCCCAGCGAGTTGTGAAAGTTCCCCACCACCGCTCACAAACTTCTGCCCCTCCCCCACGCATCGACTCGCCGTGACGTCATCCACGTCGCCGTTGCCTGACGTCATTTGTAAGTGCCGTGGAAAATGACGTAATAACAGCACGTGTCTCCCTCCCTCTCCTCCCCGTGTCTCCACCCCTCTCCTCCCCGTGTCTCCACCTCCCCTCCCTTGTGTCTCCATCCCCTCCCCCCCGTGTCTCCCTCCTCCCCGTGACGTCAGGGGGACGGTGGGCAACGCCTGTGACGTCACGCGAGTCACGCGCGCGCACGTGCCCTTGGTGACGTCACACGGTGGGGTGGGGCTGGTGGAGGGCGGGCGGGTTGCGCAATAGCTCGAGATGACGTCACTGCGCCGGTAACCCGGGTGACGTCACGCAACACACTTGTTCGCGTAGCACAGTGGCTATGAGATGTTAACTACCTCGGCAGGTATACAGGAGGTCTGTGTCTCTCTCATCATCATCATCACAGTGGCTGAGATGTTAACTACCTCGCCTGGTCTACAGGAGGTCTGTGTCTCTCATCATCATCATCACAGTGGCTGAGGTGTTAACTACCTTGCCTGGTGTACAGGAGGTCTGTGTCTCTCTCTGATCATCATCATCACAGTAGCTGAGATGTTGACTACCTCGCCTGGTCTACAGGCAGTCTGTATCTCTCATCATCATCATCATCACAGTGGCTGAGATGTTGACTACCTCGCCTGGTATACAGGAGGTCTGTGTCTCTCATCATCATCATCATCACAGTGGCTATGAGATGTTGACTACCTCGCCTGGTATACAGGAGGTCTGTCTCTCTCTCTCTCATCATCATCATCACAGTGACTATGAGATGTTAACTACCTCGCTTGGTGTACAGGAGGTCTGTGTCTCACCCTCTCTCATCATCATCACGGTGGCTATGATATGTTGACTACCTCGCCTGGTCTACAGGAGGTCTGTGTCTCTCATCATCATCACAGTGGCTATGAGATGTTGACTACCTCGCCTGGTATACAGGAGGTCTGTGTCTCTCTCATCATCATCACAGTGGCTGAGATGTTAACTACCTCGCCTGGTATACAGGAGGTCTGTGTCTCTCTCTCATCATCATCATCACAGTGGCTGAGATGTTGACTACCTCGCCAGGTATACAGGAGGCCTGTCTCTCTCTCATCATCATCACAGTGGCTATGAGATGTTGACTACCTCGCCTGGTCTACAGGAGGTCTGTGTCTCTCTCTCATCATCATCATCACAGTGGCTATGAGATTGTTGACTACCTCGCCTGGTCTACAGGAGGTCTGTGTCTCTCTCTCATCATCATCATCACAGTGGCTATGAGATGTTGACTACCTCGCCTGGTCTACAGGAGGTCTGTGTCTCTCTCTCATCATCATCATCACAGTGACTATGAGATGTTAACTACCTCGCCTGGTCTACAGGAGGTCTGTGTCTATCATCATCATCATCATCACAGTGGCTGAGATGTTGACTACCTCGCCTGGTGTACAGGAGGTCTGTGTCTCTCATCATCATCATCACAGTGGCTATGAGATGTTGACTACCTCGCCTGGTGTACAGGAGGCCTGTCTCTCTCTCTCTCATCATCATCATCACAGTGACTATGAGATTGTTGACTACCTCGCCTGGACTACAGGAGGTCTGTGTCTCTCATCATCATCATCACAGTGGCTGAGATGTTAACTACCTCGCCTGGTATACAGGAGGTCTGTGTCTCTCTCTCATCATCATCATCATCACAGTAGCGATGAGATGTTGACTACCTCGCCTGGTGTACAGGAGGTCTGTGTCTCTCTCTCATCATCATCACAGTGGCTATGAGATGTTGACGACCTCGCCTGGTCTACAGGAGGTCTGTGTCTCTCATCATCATCACGGTGGCTATGAGATGTTGACTACCTCGCCTGGTATACAGGAGGTCTGTGTCTCTCATCATCATCACAGTGGCTATGAGATGTTAACTACCTCGCCTGGTATACAGGAGGTCTGTGTCTCTCTCTCATCATCATCATCATCACGGTGGCTATGAGATGTTAACTACCTCGCCTGGTATACAGGAGGTCTGTGTCATCATCATCATCATAGTGGCTATGAGATGTTGACTACCTCGCCTGGTATACAGGAGGTCTGTGTCTCTCTCTCATCATCATCATCATCACGGTGGCTATGAGATGTTAACTACCTCGCCTGGTCTACAGGAGGTCTGTGTCTCTCTCTCATCACCATCATCACGGTGGCTATGAGATGTTGACTATCTCGCCAGGTCTACAGGAGGTCTGTGTCTCTCATCATCATCATCCTCACAGTGGCTAGGAGATGTTAACTACCTCGCCTGGTCTACAGGAGGTCTGTGTCTCTCTCTCATCATCATCATCATCACAGTGGCTGAGATGTTAACTACCTAGCCTGGTATACAGGAGGTCTGTGTCATCATCATCATCACAGTGGCTATGAGATGTTGACTACCTCGCCTGGTCTACAGGAGGTCTGTGTCTCTCTCTCATCATCATCATCACAGTGGCTATGAGATGTTGACTACCTCGCCCGGTATACAGGAGGTCGTGGGGCTGTCCCCCATAGCAGCAGCAGTAGCTGCTGCTGTGAATTTCCACGCGATGACCACGACGACATCAGCCACACGGATGAGCTGCTAGGGATCGATTCGCTACTGCTGGCAGCAGACTGATGCCCAGAGACAGCTGCCACGCATCCATCCAGTCAATCACTCACCCACCCACTCACTCACTCACCCACCCAGCCACTCACCAACTCAACCACCCACTCACCCACCCAGCCACTCACTCACTCACCCACCCAGCCACTCACCAACTCACACACTCAACCACCCACTCACCCACCCAGCCACTCACCAACTCACACACTCAACCACCCACTCACCCACCCAGCCACTCACTCACTCACCCAGCCACTCACCAACTCACACACTCAACCACCCACTCACCCACCCAGACACTCACTCACCCACCCAGCCACTCACCAACTCACACACTCAACCACCCGCTCACCCACCCAGCCACTCACTCACCCACCCAGCCACTCACCAACTCACACACTCAACCACCCACTCACCCACCCACCCACTCACTCACTCACTCACCCACCCAGCCACTCACCAACTCAACCACCCACTCACCCACCCAGCCACTCACTCACTCACCCACCCAGCCACTCACCAACTCGCACACTCAACCACCCACTCACCCACCCAGACACTCACTCACTCACCCAGCCACTCACCCACTCACACACTCAACCACCCACTCACCCACCCAGCCACTCACTCACTCACCCACCCAGCCACTCACCAACTCACACACTCAACCACCCACTCACCCACCCAGCCACTCACTCACCCACCCAGCCACTCACTCACCCACCCAGCCACTCACTCACCCACCCAGCCACTCACCAACTCACACACTCAACCACCCACTCACCAACCCAGCCACTCACTCACCCACCCAGCCACTCACCAACTCACACACTCAACCACCCACTCACCCACTCAACCACCCACCCAGCCACTCACCCACCCACTCACCCAGCCACTGACCCAGCCACTCACCCACTCACACGCTCCACCACCCACTCACCCACCCAGCCACTCACCCACTCACTCACCCAGCCACTCACCCACTCACACGCTCCACCACCCACCCACCCACTCACCCACCCATCCACTCACTCACCCACCCACCCAGCCACTCACTGACCCATCCAGCCACTCACCCACTCAAACGCTCACCACCCACTCACCCACCCACTCACCCACCCACCCAGCCACTCACTCACCCACCCAGCCACTCACCCACTCACACGCTCCACCACCCACTCACCCACTCACCCACCCATCCACTCACTCACTCACCCACCCAGCCACTCACCCACTCACCCACCCAGCCACTCACCCACTCACCCACCCATCCACTCACTCACCCACCCACCCAGCCACTCACTGACCCATCCAGCCACTCACCCACTCAAACGCTCACCACCCACTCACCCACCCACTCACCCACCCACCCAGCCACTCACTCACCCACCCAGCCACTTACCCACTCACACGTTCAACCACCCACTCACCCACCCAGCCACTCACCCACCCACTCACCCAGCCACTCACCCACCCACCCACTCACCAACTCAGTCACCCACCCAGCCACTCACCAACTCACACACTCACCCACCCAGCCACTCACCCACCCAGCCACTCACCAACCCACACACTCACCCACCCACTCACCCACCCACCCAGTCACTCACCTACTCACTCACCTACTCACTCACCAACTCACTTACCCACTC
>NW_027422629.1:502500-508954 GCF_048934315.1 Petromyzon marinus
GTAGCAGCATCATCATCATCAGTAGCAGCATCATCATCAGTAGCAGCAGCAGCAGCATCAGTAGCAGCAGCATCATCATCAGTAGCAGCAGCATCATCATCAGTAGCAGCATCATCAGCAGCAGCATCATCATCATCAGCAGCATAATCATCAGTAGCAGCATCATCATCATCATCAGTAGCATCATCATCAGTAGCAGTATCATCATCAGGAGCAGCATCATCAGTAGCAGCGTCATCAGCAGCATCATCATCAGTAGCAGCAGCAGCATCAGTAGCAGCAGCATCATCAGTAGCAGCGTCATCAGCAGCAGCATCATCATCAGTAGCAGCATCATCATCAGTAGCAGCATCATCATCATCAGTAGCAGCAGCATCATCAGTAGCAGCATTAGCAGCAGTATCATCATTTAGAAGGACGTCACGATGAGGATGAGGAGGAGGGAGACACGGGGAGAGGGAGACACGGGGAGGAGGAGGAGAGGGAGACACGGGGAGAGGGAGACACGGGGAGGAGGGAGACACGGGGAGGAGGAGGAGGAGACACGGGGAGAGGGAGACACGGGGAGGAGGAGGAGGAGGAGAGGGAGACACGGGGAGAGGGAGACACGGGGAGAGGAGGAGGAGGAGGAGAGGGAGACACGGGGAGAGGGAGACACGGGGAGGAGGAGGAGGAGGAGAGGGAGACACGGGGAGAGGGAGACACGGGGAGGAGGAGGAGGAGGAGAGGGAGACACGGGGAGAGGGAGACACGGGGAGAGGGAGACACGGGAAGGAGGAGGAGGAGAGGGAGACACGGGGAGAGGGAGACACGGGGAGGTGGAGGAGGAGAGGGAGACACGGGGAGGAGGGAGACACGGGGAGGTGGAGGAGGAGGAGAGGGAGACACGGGGAGGAGGGAGACACGGGGAGGAGGAGGAGGAGAGGGAGACACGGGGAGGAGGGAGACACGGGAAGGAGGAGGAGAGGGAGACACGGGGAGGAGGAGGAGGAGAGGGAGACACGGGGAGAGGGAGACACGAGGAGGAGGAGGAGGAGGAGAGGGAGACACGGGGAGGTGGAGGAGGAGGAGGAGAGGGAGACACGGGGAGAGGGAGACACGGGGAGGAGGAGGAGGAGGAGAGGGAGACACGGGGAGAGGGAGACACGGGGAGAGGGAGACACGGGAAGGAGGGAGGAGGAGAGGGAGACACGGGGAGAGGGAGACACGGGGAGGTGGAGGAGGAGGAGAGGGAGACACGGGGAGGAGGGAGACACGGGGAGGTGGAGGAGGAGGAGAGGGAGACACGGGGAGGAGGGAGACACGGGAAGGAGGAGGAGAGGGAGACACGGGGAGGAGGAGGAGGAGAGGGAGACACGGGGAGAGGGAGACACGAGGAGGAGGAGGAGGAGGAGGAGAGGGAGACACGGGGAGGTGGAGGAGGAGGAGGAGAGGGAGACACGGGGAGAGGGAGACACGGGGAGGAGGAGGAGAGGGAGACACGGGGAGGAGGAGGAGGAAGAGAGGGAGACACGGGGAGAGGGAGACACGGGGAGGAGGAGGAGGAAGAGAGGGAGACACGGGGAGAGGGAGACACGGGGAGGAGGAGGAGGAAGAGAGGGAGACACGGGGAGGTGGAGGAGGAGGAGGAGAGGGAGACACGGGGAGAGGGAGACACGGGGAGGAGGAGGAGGAGGATGATGAGGAGGTGGACGATGATGATGATGAGGGAGGGGATGGTGGGTGTCCCTCCCTAGGGGCCACTGGGGCTGAATGTGGGCGGCGGTCCGAGGGCTGTGATGTTGTAGACGGCCTGCAGCTGGTGGAGCAGCAGGCCGGGCGCCCAGCGCTGGAGCAGGAGGGCGACGCGGGCGACTCCCGGGTGGACGAGCGAGTCGACCCGGGCGCACGCGGCGTCCACCAGGGCCTCTGCGCAGGGCCCCACGGGGGCCGGGCTCGACCCCCAGCATGCGGCCCTGCACCTGCGACACGGCCGTGTCTGGATGCGGGGTGTCAGCGTCAGTGTCATCATCAGTGTCATCATCAGTGTCATCATCGTCATCAGTGTCATCATCAGTGTCATCGTCAGTGTCATCATCAGTGTCATCATGAGCAGTGTCATCCTCAGTGTCATCATCAGTGTCATCATCAGTGTCATCATCGTCAGTGTCATCATCAGTGTCATCATCAGTGTCATCATCAGTGTCATCATGAGCAGTGTCATCATCAGTGTCATCATCAGTGTCATCATCAGTGTCATCATCAGTGTCATCATCGTCAGCAGTGTCATCATCATCAGTGTCATCGTCAGCAGTGTCATCCTCTTCATCAGTGTCATCATCAGCAGTGTCATCATCAGTGTCATCGTCAGTGTCATCATCAGTGTCATCATCAGTGTCATCATCATCATCAGTGTCATCATCAGTGTCATCATCAGTGTCATCATCAGTGTCATCATCAGTGTCATCATCATCAGTGTCATCATCAGTGTCATCATCAGTGTCATCATGAGCAGTGTCATCATGAGCAGTGTCATCATCAGTGTCATCATCAGTGTCATCATCAGTGTCATCATCAGTGTCATCATCAGTGTCATCATGAGCAGTGTCATCGTCATCAGTGTCATCATCAGTGTCATCATCAGTGTCATCATCAGTGTCATCATCAGTGTCATCATCAGTGTCATCAACAGTGTCATCATCATCGTCAGTGTCATCATCGTCATCATCAGTGTCATCATCATCATCAGTGTCATCATCAGTGTCATCATCAGTGTCATCATCAGTGTCATCATGAGCAGTGTCATCATCAGTGTCATCATCAGTGTCATCATCATCAGTGTCATCATCATCGTCAGTGTCATCATCAGTGTCATCATCGTCATCATCAGTGTCATCATCAGTGTCATCATCATCGTCAGTGTCATCATCATCAGTGTCGTCATCAGTGTCATCATCAGTGTCATCATCAGTGTCATCATCAGTGTCATCATCAGTGTCATCATCATCAGTGTCATCATCATCAGTGTCATCATCAGTGTCATCATCAGTGTCATCATCAGTGTCATCATCATCAGTGTCATCATCATCAGTGTCATCATCAGTGTCATCATCAGTGTCATCATCAGTGTCATCATCAGTGTCATCATCATCGTCAGTGTCATCATCATCAGTGTCGTCATCAGTGTCATCATCAGTGTCATCATCAGTGTCATCATCAGTGTCATCATCATCAGTGTCATCATCAGTGTCATCATCAGTGTCATCATCAGTGTCATCATCAGTGTCATCATCATCAGTGTCATCATCAGTGTCATCATCAGTGTCATCATCAGTGTCATCATCATCGTCAGTGTCATCATCGTCATCATCAGTGTCATCATCATCATCAGTGTCATCATCAGTGTCATCATCAGTGTCATCATCAGTGTCATCATGAGCAGTGTCATCATCAGTGTCATCATCAGTGTCATCATCATCAGTGTCATCATCAGTGTCATCATCAGTGTCATCATCAGTGTCATCATCAGTGTCATCATCATCATCAGTGTCATCATCAGTGTCATCATCAGTGTCATCATCAGTGTCATCATCAGCAGTGTCATCATCAGTGTCATCATCGTCAGTGTCATCATCGTCATCAGTGTCATCATCAGTGTCATCATCAGTGTCATCATCAGTGTCATCATCATCAGTGTCATCATCATCATCAGTGTCATCATCAGCAGTGTCATCGTCAGCAGTGTCATCATCAGCAGTGTCATCGTCATCATCATCAGCAGTGTCATCATCATCAGTGTCATCATCGTCATCAGTGTCATCATCAGCAGTGTCATCGTCATCATCAGCAGTGTCATCATCAGCAGTGTCATCGTCATCATCATCAGCAGTGTCATCATCAGTGTCATCGTCATCAGCAGTGTCATCATCATCAGTGTCATCATGAGCAGTGTCATCATCAGCAGTGTCAATCGTCATCATCATCAGCAGTGTCATCATCATCAGTGTCATCATCGTCATCAGTGTCATCATCAGCAGTGTCATCGTCATCATCATCAGCAGTGTCATCATCAGTGTCATCGTCATCATCATCATTGTTATCATCAGCAGTGTCATCATCATCAGTGTCATCGTCATCAGTGTCATCATCAGCAGTGTCATCATCATCAGTGTCATCATCAGTGTCATCATCGTCAGTGTCATCATCATCATCATCAGTGTCATCATCATCAGTGTCATCATCAGCAGTGTCATCATCGTCAGTGTCATCATCATGTGTCATCATCGTCAGTGTCATCAGCAGTGTCATCATCGTCATCAGTGTCATCATCGTCATCAGTGTCATCGTCAGTGTCATCATCATCATCAGTGTCATCATCAGTGTCATCATCAGCAGTGTCATCATCGTCATCAGTGTCATCATCAGCAGTGTCATCATCAGCAGTGTCATCATCAGCAGTGTCATCGTCATCATCAGTGTCATCATCAGCAGTGTCATCGTCATCAGTGTCATCATCAGCAGTGTCATCATCAGCAGTGTCATCGTCATCATCAGCAGTGTCATCGTCATCGTCATCATCGTCATCAGCAGTGTCATCGTCATCATCAGCAGCAGTGTCATCATCAGCAGTGTCATCGTCATCATCATCATCATCAGTGTCATCATCAGTGTCATCATCAGCAGTGTCATCATCAGCAGTGTCATCATCAGCAGTGTCATCGTCATCATCATCAGCAGTGTCATCATCAGTGTCATCGTCATCATCAGCAGTGTCATCATCAGCAGTGTCATCGTCATCATCATCAGCAGTGTCATCATCAGTGTCATCGTCATCAGCAGTGTCATCATCAGCAGTGTCATCGTCATCATCAGCAGTGTCATCATCAGCAGTGTCATCGTCATCATCATCAGCAGTGTCATCATCAGTGTCATCGTCATCATCAGCAGTGTCATCATCAGCAGTGTCATCGTCATCAGCAGTGTCATCATCATCAGTGTCATCATCAGCAGTGTCATCATCAGCAGCAGTGTCATCATCATCATCAGCAGTATCATCGTCATCAGCAGTGTCATCGTCATCAGTGTCATCATCATCATCATCAGCAGTGTCATCATCATCAGCAGTGTCATCATCATCAGCAGTGTCATCGTCATCAGTGTCATCATCATCATCATCAGTAGTGTCATCGTCATCATCATCAGTGTCATCATCATCAGTGTCATCATCAGCAGTGTCATCATCATCAGCAGTGTCATCGTCATCAGTGTCATCATCATCATCATCAGTAGTGTCATCGTCATCATCATCAGTGTCATCATCATCATCATCAGTGTCATCATCAGCAGTGTCATCATCATCAGCAGTGTCATCATCATCAGCAGTGTCATCATCAGCAGTGTCATCGTCATCAGTAGTGTCATCATCATCAGTGTCATCATCAGCAGTGTCATCATCAGCAGTGTCATCATCATCAGCAGTGTCATCGTCATCATCATCAGTGTCATCATCAGCAGTGTCATCGTCATCATCATCAGTGTCATCATCATCATTGTCATCATCAGCAGTGTCATCATCATCATTGTCATCATCAGCAGTGTCATCATCGTCGTCATCATCAGCAGTGTCATCATCATCATCATCGTCGTCAGCAGTGTCATCATCAGCAGTGTCATCATCATCAGCAGTGTCATCGTCATCAGCAGTGTCATCATTATCAGCAGCAGCAGCAGTGTCATCGTCATCATCATCAGCAGTGTCATCGTCATCAGCAGTGTCATCATCATCATCATCGTCAGCAGTGTCATCATCATCAGCAGTGTCATCATCAGCAGTGTCATCGTCATCATCATCATCAGCAGTGTCATCGTCATCAGCAGTGTCATCGTCATCAGCAGTGTCATCGTCATCATCAGCAGTGTCATCATCGTCAGCAGTGGCATCATCAGCAGTGTCATCATCATCAGCAGTGTCATCGTCATCATCATCAGTGTCATCATCATCATCAGTGTCATCATCAGCAGTGTCATCGTCATCATCATCAGTGTCATCATCATCATTGTCATCATCAGCAGTGTCATCATCATCATCATCGTCGTCAGCAGTGTCATCATCAGCAGTGTCATCATCATCAGCAGTGTCATCGTCATCAGCAGTGGCATCATCATCAGCAGCAGCAGTGTCATCGTCATCATCATCAGCAGTGTCATCATCATCAGCAGTGTCATCATCAGCAGTGTCATCATCAGCAGTGTCATCGTCATCATCATCATCAGCAGTGTCATCGTCATCAGCAGTGTCATCGTCATCAGCAGTGTCATCATCAGCAGTGTCATCATCATCAGCAGTGTCATTATCAGCAGTGTCATCGTCATCAGTGTCATCATCAGCAGTGTCATCGTCATCATCATCATCATCGTCATCAGCAGTGTCATCGTCATCATCAGTGTCATCATCAGCAGTGTCATCGTCATCATC
>NW_027422629.1:509054-541554 GCF_048934315.1 Petromyzon marinus
GTAGTGGTGGTGGTGGAGGTTGTGTTGGTTGTTGTGGTAGTGGTGGTGGTGGAGGTTGTGTTGGTTGTTGTGGTAGTGGTGGTGGTGGAGGTTGTGTTGGTTGTTGTGGTAGTGGTGGTGGAGGTTGTGTTGGTTGTTGTGGTGGTGGTGGTGGAGGTTGTGTTGGTTGTTGTGGTAGTGGTGGTGGTGGAGGTTGTGTTGGTTGTTGTGGTAGTGGTGGTGGTGGAGGTTGTGTTGGTTGTTGTGGTAGTGGTGGTGGTGGAGGTTGTGTTGGTTGTTGTGGTAGTGGTGGTGGTGGAGGTTGTGTTGGTTGTTGTGGTGGTGGTGGTGGTGGAGGTTGTGTTGGTTGTTGTGGTAGTGGTGGTGGTGGAGGTTGTGTTGGTTGTTGTGGTAGTGGTGGTGGTGGAGGTTGTGTTGGTTGTTGTGGTAGTGGTGGTGGTGGAGGTTGTGTTGGTTGTTGTGGTAGTGGTGGTGGTGGAGGTTGTGTTGGTTGTTGTGGTAGTGGTGGTGGTGGAGGTTGTGTTGGTTGTTGTGGTAGTGGTGGTGGTGGTGGAGGTTGTGTTGGTTGTTGTGGTGGTGGAGGTTGTGTTGGTTGTTGTGGTAGTGGTGGTGGTGGTGGAGGTTGTGTTGGTTGTTGTGGTAGTGGTGGTGGTGGTGGAGGTTGTGTTGGTTGTTGTGGTAGTGGTGGTGGTGGAGGTTGTGTTGGTTGTTGTGGTAGTGGTGGTGGTGGAGGTTGTGTTGGTTGTTGTGGTAGTGGTGGTGGTGGAGGTTGTGTTGGTTGTTGTGGTGGTGGTGGTGGTGGAGGTTGTGTTGGTTGTTGTGGTAGTGGTGGTGGAGGTTGTGTTGGTTGTTGTGGTAGTGGTGGTGGTGGAGGTTGTGTTGGTTGTTGTGGTAGTGGTGGTGGTGGAGGTTGTGTTGGTTGTTGTGGTAGTGGTGGTGGTGGAGGTTGTGTTGGTTGTTGTGGTAGTGGTGGAGGTTGTGTTGGTTGTTGTGGTAGTGGTGGTGGTGGAGGTTGTGTTGGTTGTTGTGGTAGTGGTGGTGGTGGTGGAGGTTGTGTTGGTTGTTGTGGTAGTGGTGGTGGTGGAGGTTGTGTTGGTTGTTGTGGTAGTGGTGGTGGTGGAGGTTGTGTTGGTTGTTGTGGTAGTGGTGGTGGTGGAGGTTGTGTTGGTTGTTGTGGTAGTGGTGGTGGTGGAGGTTGTGTTGGTTGTTGTGGTAGTGGTGGTGGTGGAGGTTGTGTTGGTTGTTGTGGTAGTGGTGGTGGTGGAGGTTGTGTTGGTTGTTGTGGTAGTGGTGGTGGTGGAGGTTGTGTTGGTTGTTGTGGTAGTGGTGGTGGTGGAGGTTGTGTTGGTTGTTGTGGTAGTGGTGGTGGTTGTGGTGGCTGTAGTTGTGCTGGTGGTCGTTGTATTTCTGGTGGTAGTTGTAGTTGTGGTGTTGTATTGGTTTTGTAATCGTGGTGGTTGGCTGTAGTTGTGGCGGTGGTTGTTGTATTTGTGGTGGTTGTAGTGGTAGTTGTGGTGTTGTTGTAATGGTCTTGTAATTGTGGTGGTGGATGTAGTTGTGGCGGTGGTGGTTGTATTTGTGGTGGTTGTTGTGGTTGTGGTGGTGGTGGTTTCAGTTGTGGCGGTGGTTGTTGTTGTGGTGGTTGTTGTAGTTGTTGTGGTTATGGTTATGGTGGCGGTGATTGTAGTTGTTCTGGTGGTGGTGGTTGTATTTCTGGAGGTAGTTGTGGTGTTTTATATTGGTCTTGTAATTGTGGTGGTGGATGTTGTATTTGTTGTGGCTGTTGCGGCTGTTGTTGTGGTTGTTGTTGTGGCTCCCGTCCGCCTTTGTATCCCCGCCCCCGCCGCCCCCACCCCCACCTGCATGAGCCGACCGTGCCGCCGTGCGGTGATTGCCACCCGAGCACCGCGGCGAGCAAACTCCAGGGCCACCGCGGACCCAATGCCAGAGCTGGCGCCCGTGATGAGCACGCGGGCACCACGCAGACAGCCTTCGCGTCCACCCGCAGAGTCACCCACAGAGTCACCCACAGAGTCACCCACAGAGTCACCCACAGAGTCACCCGCGGCAGAGTGAGTCACCCGCAGAGTCACCCACAGAGTCACCCACAGAGTCACCCACAGCAGAGTCACCCGCGGCAGAGTGAGTCACCCACAGAGTCACCCACAGCAGAGTGAGTCACCCACAGAGTCACCCACAGAGTCACCCGCGGCAGAGTGAGTCACCCACAGAGTGAGTCACCCGCAGAGTCACCCGCGGCAGAGTGAGTCACCCGCAGAGTCACCCACAGAGTCACCCACAGAGTCACCCGCGGCAGAGTGAGTCACCCGCAGAGTCACCCACAGAGTCACCCACAGAGTCACCCACAGCAGAGTCACCCGCGGCAGAGTGAGTCACCCACAGAGTCACCCACAGCAGAGTGAGTCACCCACAGAGTCACCCACAGAGTCACCCGCGGCAGAGTGAGTCACCCACAGAGTGAGTCACCCGCAGAGTCACCCGCGGCAGAGTGAGTCACCCGCAGAGTCACCCACAGAGTCACCCACAGAGTCACCCGCGGCAGAGTGAGTCACCCGCAGAGTCACCCACGGCAGAGTCACCCACGGCAGAGTGAGTCACCCACAGAGTCACCCACAGAGTCACCCACAGAGTCACCCACAGAGTCACCCGCGGCAGAGTGAGTCACCCACAGAGGCACCCACAGAGTCACCCACAGAGTCACCCACAGAGTCACCCGCGGCAAAGTGAGTCACCCGCAGAGTCACCCACAGAGTCACCCACGGCAGAGTCACCCGCGGCAAAATGAGTCACCCACAGCAGAGTGAGTCACCCACAGAGTCACCCACAGAGTCACCCGCGGCAGAGTCACCCGCGGCAGAGTGAGTCACCCACAGCAGAGTGAGTCACCCACAGCGTCACCCACGGCAGAGTGAGTCACCCGCAGAGTGAGTCACCCACAGAGTCACCCGCAGAGTGAGTCACCCACAGAGTCACCCACAGAGTGAGTCACCCACAGAGTCACCCGCAGAGTGAGTCACCCACAGAGTCACCCACAGAGTCACCCGCGGCAGAGTCACCCGCGGCAGAGTGAGTCACCCACAGCAGAGTGAGTCACCCACAGCGTCACCCACGGCAGAGTGAGTCACCCACAGAGTCACCCACAGAGTCACCCACAGAGTGAGTCACCCGCAGAGTGAGTCACCCACAGAGTCACCCGCAGAGTGAGTCACCCACAGAGTCACCCACAGAGTGAGTCACCCACAGAGTCACCCGCAGAGTGAGTCACCCACAGAGTCACCCACAGAGTCACCCACGGCAGTCACCCGCGGTAGTCACCCACGGTAGAGTGAGTCACCCACAGAGTCACCCACGGCAGAGTCACCCGCGGTAGTCACCCACGGTAGAGTGAGTCACCCACAGAGTCACCCGCGGCAGAGTGAGTCACCCACAGAGTCACCCGCGGCAGAGTGAGTCACCCACGGCAGAGTGAGTCACCCACAGAGTCACCCGCAGAGTAAGTCACCCGCAGAGTCACCCGCAGAGTAAGTCACCCGCAGAGTTAGTCACCCACGGCAGAGTGAATCACCCACGGCAGAGTGAGTCACCCACAGAGTCACCCACAGAGTGAGTCACCCACGGCAGAGTGAGTCACCCACAGAGTCACCCACGGCAGAGTGAGTCACCCACAGAGTCACCCACAGAGTGAGTCACCCACGGCAGAGTGAGTCACCCACAGAGTCACCCACAGCAGAGTGAGTCACCCACAGAGTCACCCACAGAGTCACCCACAGAGTCACCCGCGGCAGAGTGAGTCACCCACAGAGTGAGTCACCCACGGCAGAGTGAGTCACCCACGGCAGAGTGAGTCACCCACTGAGTCACCCAGAGAGTGAGTCACCCACTGAGTGAGTCACCCGCAGAGTCACCCGCAGAGTGAGTCACCCACGGCAGAGTGAGTCACCCACCGAGTGAGTCACCCGCAGAGTGAGTCACCCACAGCAGTCACCCACTCTAGAGTCACCCACGGCAGAGTCACCCACAGCAGTCACCCACGGCAGAGTCACCCACAGCAGTCACCCACGGTAGAGTCACCCACGGTAGAGTCACCCACAGCAGTCACCCACGGTAGAGTCACCCACGGAAGAGTCACCCACGGTAGAGTCAACCACAGCAGTCACCCACGGTAGAGTCACCCACAGCAGTCACCCACAGCAGTCACCCACGGCAGTCACCCACGGTAGAGTCACCCACGGCAGAGTCACCCACGGCAGAGTCACCCACGGCAGAGTCACCCACGGCAGAGTCACCCACGGCAGAGTCACCCACGGTAGAGTCACCCACGGCAGAGTCACCCACAGCAGTCACCCACGGTAGAGTCACCCACGGTAGAGTCACCCACGGTAGAGTCACCCACGTTAGAGTCACCCACGGCAGAGTCACCCACAGCAGTCACCCACGGTAGAGTCACCCACGGTAGAGTCACCCACGGCAGAGTCACCCACGGTAGAGTCACCCACGGCAGAGTCACCAACAGCAGAGTCAGAGTCACCCACGGCAGAGTCACCCACGGCAGAGTCACCCACGGCAGAGTCACCCACGGTAGAGTCACCCACGGCAGAGTCACCCATCGTAGAGTCACCCACGGTAGAGTCACCCACAGCAGAGTCAGAGTCACCCACGGCAGTCACCCACGGTAGAGTCACCCACGGTAGAGTCACCCACGGTAGAGTCACCCACGGTAGAGTCACCCATCGTAGAGTCACCCACAGTAGAGTCACCCACGTTAGAGTCACCCACGGCAGAGTCACCCACGGCAGAGTCACCCACGGTAGTCACCCACGGCAGAGTCACCCACGGCAGAGTCACCTACGGC
Organism: Petromyzon marinus; assembly: GCF_048934315.1. Classification (NCBI taxonomy): domain Eukaryota; kingdom Metazoa; phylum Chordata; class Hyperoartia; order Petromyzontiformes; family Petromyzontidae; genus Petromyzon; species Petromyzon marinus. Next base: position 513,928 of record NW_027422629.1, read on the forward strand.
AGAGTCACCCACAGCAGTCACCCACGGCAGAGTCACCCACGGCAGAGTCACCTACGGCAGAGTCACTCACAGCAGTCACCCACGGTAGAGTCACCCACGGTAGAGTCACCCACGGCAGAGTCACCCACGGCAGAGTCACCCACGTTAGAGTCACCCACGTTAGAGTCACCCACGGCAGAGTCACCCACGGCAGAGTCACCCACGTTAGAGTCACCCACGGCAGAGTCACCCACCTTTGTCGCACGTTGGTTCGTCGTCCCACATCAGATAGATGGACGCCACCAGTGCCGCCACAACTCCCACCCATCGCTTCCACATGGCGACTGTAAACACCCTCCTCCAACAACCCGCTCCCAACAGTCGCTCCCAACAGTCGCTCAGAACAGTCGCTCCCAACAGTCGCTCCCAACAGTCGCTCCGAACAGTCGCCCCGAACAGTCGCTCCGAACAGTCGCTCAGAACAGTCGCTCCCAACAGTCGCTCAGAACAGTCGCTCCCAACAGTCGCTCAGAACAGTCACTGTCAAACAGACGCTCTGAACAGTCGCTCCCAACAGTCGCTCCCAACAGTCGCTCAGAACAGTCGCTCCCAACAGTCGCTCCCAACAGTCGCTCAGAACAGTCGCTCCCAACAGTCGCCCCGAACAGTCGCTCAGAACAGTCGCTCCCAACAGTCGCTCCCAACAGTCGCTCAGAACAGTCGCCCCGAACAGTCGCTCCCAACAGTCGCTCCCAACAGTCGCTCAGAACAGTCGCTCCCAACAGTCGCTCCCAACAGTCGCTCCCAACAGTCGCTCCCAACAGTCGCTCAGAACAGTCGCTCAGAACAGTCGCTCAGAACAGTCGCTCCCAACAGTCGCTCAGAACAGTCGCTCAGAACAGTCACTGTCAAACAGACGCTCTGAACAGTCGCTCCCAACAGTCGCTCCCAACAGTCGCCCCGAACAGTCGCTCAGAACAGTCGCTCCGAACAGTCGCCCCGAACAGTCGCCCCGAACAGTCGCTCAGAACAGTCGCTCAGAACAGTCACTGTCAAACAGACGCTCTGAACAGTCGCTCCCAACAGTCGCTCCCAACAGTCGCTCCCAACAGCCGCTCCCAACACACACAGCCCTACCAAGGTGTGGGTGTAGCTACACTCCCTGTCAACAACACACAGCCCTACCAAGGTGTGGGTGTAGCTACAGTCCTTTCAACACACACAGCCCTACCAAGGTGTGGGTGTAGCTACAGTCACTGTCAACACACACACAGCCCTACCAAGGTGTGGGTGTAGCTACAGTCACTGTCAACACACACACAGCCCTACCAAGGTGTGGGTGTAGCTACACTCCCTGTCAACAACACACACAGCCCTACCAAGGTGTGGGTGTAGCTACAGTCACTGTCAACACACACACAGCCCTACCAAGGTGTGGGTGTAGCTACAGACCCTGTCAACAGACACACAGCCCTACCAAGGTGTGGGTGTAGCTACACTCCCTGTCAACAACACACACAGCCCTACCAAGGTGTGGGTGTAGCTACAGTCACTGTCAACACACACACAGCCCTACCAAGGTGTGGGTGTAGCTACACTCCCTGTCAACAACACACAGCCCTACCAAGGTGTGGGGGTAGCTACAGTCACTGTCAACAACACACAGCCCTACCAAGGTGTGGGTGTAGCTACAGTCACTGTCAACACACACACAGCCCTACCAAGGTGTGGGTGTAGCTACACTTCCTGTCAACAACACACACAGCCCTACCAAGGTGTGGGTGTAGCTACAGACCCTGTCAACACACACACAGCCCTACCAAGGTGTGGGTGTAGCTACAGTCACTGTCAACACACACACAGCCCTACCAGGGTGTGGGTGTAGCTACACTTCCTGTCAACAACACACACAGCCCTACCAAGGTGTGGGTGTAGCTACACTCCCTGTCAACAACACACACAGCCCTACCAAGGTGTGGGTGTAGCTACAGTCACTGTCAACACACACACAGCCCTACCAAGGTGTGGGTGTAGCTACAGTCACTGTCAACACACACACAGCCCTACCAGGGTGTGGGTGTAGCTACACTTCCTGTCAACAACACACACAGCCCTACCAAGGTGTGGGTGTAGCTACAGTCACTGTCAACACACACACAGCCCTACCAAGGTGTGGGTGTAGCTACAGTCCCTGTCAACACACACACAGCCCTACCAAGGTGTGGGTGTAGCTACAGTCCCTGTCAACACACACACACAGCCCTACCAAGGTGTGGGTGTAGCTACAGTCACTGTCAACACACACACAGCCCTACCAAGGTGTGGGTGTAGCTACAGTCACTGTCAACTGCAAGAGGCGCCTCGCGGCGAGGGGCGACTGGGGAGAGGGTGAAAGAGCAGGGGGTGGGGTGGGTGGGGTGGGTGGGTGGGGTGGGTGGGGTGGGGTGGGTGGGTGGAGTGGGTGGGTGGGGTGAGTGGGGTGGGTGGGATGAGTGGGTTTTTGGTGGGATGAGTGGGGTGGGTGAGTGAGTGGGTGAGTGAGTGGGTGAGTGAGTGGGTGGGGTGAGTGGGGTGGGTGGGCTGGGTGAGTGAGTGAGTAGGCTGGGTGAGAGGGGTGAGTAGGCTGGGTGAGTGAGTGAGTGGGGTGGGTGAGTGAGTGGGGTGAGTGAGTGAGTGAGTGGGGTGGGTGAGTGAGTGGGGTGAGTGGGGTGAGTGGGGTGAGTGAGGTGAGTGAGTGAGGTGAGTGAGGTGAGTGAGGTGAGTGAGTGAGTGAGTGGGGTGAGTGGGGTGAGTGGGCTGGGTGAGTGAGTGAGTGAGGTGAGTGAGTGAGTGGGTGAGTGGGGTGAGTGAGTGCGTGGGTGAGTGAGGTGAGTGAGGTGAGTGAGTGGGTGAGTGAGTGTGTGAGTTGGGTGAGTGATTGAGTGAGTGAGTGCGTGAGTGGGCTGGGTGGGTGAGTGAGTGTGTGAGTGAGGTGAGTGAGTGTGTGAGTGAGTGTGTGAGTGAGTGTGGTGAGTGGGGTGAGTGAGTGAGGTGAGTAGGCTGGTTGAGTGGTGTGAGTTGGCTGGGTGGGTGAGTGAGTGAGGTGGGTGAGGTGAGTGAGTGAGCGAGTCGGCTGGGTGAGAGGGGTGAGTGGGGTGGGTGAGTGAGTGAGTGAGGTGAGTGGAATGGGTGAGTGGGGTGAGTGAGTGGGGTGGGGTGAGTGAGTGGGCTGGGTGAGTGGGTGAGTGGGGTGGGTGGGTGGGTGAGTGGGGTGAGTTGGTGAGTGAGTGGGTGGGTGAGTGGGGTGAGTGAGCTAGGTGGGTGAGTGAGTGAGTGTGGTGAGTGGGGTGAGTGAGTGTGGTGAGTGGGGTGAGTGAGTGCAGTGGGTGGGGTGAGTGAGTGAGTGAGGTGAGTGAGTGAGTGAGGTGAGTGATTGTGTGAGTAGGCTGGGTGAGAGGGTGAGTGAGTGGGTGAGTGAGTGGGTGAGTGAGTGGGTGAGTGAGTGAGTGTGTGAGTAGGCTGGGTAAGTGGGGTGAGTGGGCTGGGTGGGGTGGGTGGGGTGAGTGGGGTGAGTGGGGTGGGTGAGTGGGGTGAGTGGGGTGGGTGGGGTGGGTGAGTGAGTAGGCTGGGTGAGTGAGTGGGTGAGTGAGGGGGTGGGTGAGTGAGTGGGTGAGTGAGGGGGTGGGTGAGTGAGTGGGTGAGTGGGTGAGTGGGGTGAGGGAGTGGGGTGAGTGAGCTGGGTGGGTGAGTGAGTGAGTGTGGTGAGTGGGGTGAGTGAGTGTGGTGAGTGGGGTGAGTGGGTGCAGTGGGAGGGGTGAGTGAGTGAGTGGGCTGGGTGAGTGGGGTGAGTGAGTGAGTGGGTGAGTGAGTGGGTGAGTGGGTGGGTGGGTGAGTGCAGTGGGAGGGGTGAGTGAGTGAGTGGGCTGGGTGAGTGGGTGAGTGAGTGGGTGAGTGGGTGAGTGAGTGGGTGAGTGGGGTGAGTGAGTGAGTGAGTGCAGTGGGTGGGGTGGGTGAGTGAGTGAGCTGGGTGAGTGGGGTGAGTGAGTTCAGTTCAGTTTCAGTTCCATTTATTTTGGTATAGCCCTGTGAGCCATTCGGCTCTTGAATCGGGTGCAACCACAACAAACACAAAAAACATGAACAAGAAAACATCTTAAAGTGACTATGTGTGACTTTGTGTGACTTTGTGCAAACAGAAAATCCAGGGGAAAAAAACCATCAAAATATTCCTGAAACAGCACCGTACACCACCAACGCTGTGTGAAATAAATCCCAGTGGGATGCAAGTCAAACAACAAACACAAAAATTAGATTAAGGCCATCAGTCTAACTCCGTACTACAACAACAAACAACTACATGGCCAAACCAAAAAAACGTTTTCCAAATCTAGATTTAAAGCTTTCGTGACTGCTAGGAAAATTTTTTGTTATTTTATTTTCACCTACGTGACTTTACCCAATAGAACCAAAGAGTATGTTTTCCAAATCACCAAAAAATTAAGCCATAATTGCAACGTAACAGTGATCACAAGGACTGTGACCGAATTTTTACAATAAACTACGTAAATTAACATGTAACACCAAATCCTAGAGCCATAGCTGGCTGCATGAGTTACTCCACACACAACAGAAGCATCGGTCTGAGTATCACATTTTTCAATGCATCTTTAAGATCAGCACGCTAAATCAAAATACAGATAATACTTTGCAGCGTCATCCGGAGCGAAACACATTTTATTTTATTTTAGGCCAATGAATAGCAGTGGCAGCTAGGGGTGTACAACTCCTCTAGAGCAGTTTTGAGTGAAGATCTCATTGGTAGCGATTCAAGTTGAAGTTTATTGGCAATATCATTCCAGACCCTGGGGGCATCAATAGCAAAGGCCCTTCCTCCAGTTTTTGTACGGCAATAGGGAATGTGAAGCTGGTAAATGAGCGAAGACCCGGGGTCAAATTTGTTCTTTGAAACAGAGAGGAGATCCAGCAGCAGGTAGTCTGCGGATTTTCTTTGTAAGTACATCGTTGAATAAATAAGATCATCTGGTGCACAAGCCGTCGAACATTAAGAGATGTTAAGTTTGACCCAATGTAGAGATCACAGTGGTGAGTCCTATATGGGCAGTTCAATGTAAATCTTCAGGCCGAGTGATAAATGGAATCAAGCTTCTTCAGTACAGTACTTGGGGCTGATTTATACACGATGTCACAGTAGTCAAGTAGAGGCAGTATGGTAGCTTTTATCAATTCCAAACGGAACATTTGGGGGGAAGCAGTGCTTGTGTCGATACAGAAAACCAATTTTAATTTTTGTCTTTTTACCAATATAATCAATGTGATCTTCAAAATTCAGTTTTGAATCCAGGATGACCCCAAGATACTTATAGATCTTGACTTGCTCTATTTGATAATTATTCAAGGAATGTAATTGGGGAAAAATAACTTCCTGCTTTAGTCTCGGTGAGAAGCATAGCACCTTGGTGTTGGAGGTATTCAGGACTAGTTTGAGAGCAACTAGCTGATGTTGTAGTTTGTTGAAATCACCCCGGAGCTTAGCAATCACGTCATCCGGAGAGCGGCCAGCAGTAATCAGTATCGTATCATCTGCAAAAAGATTTACCCTGCTATGATCCAGGTCAGTGCCCAAGTCATTGACATAAAGAGAGAACAAGAGGGGGCCGAGGATGGAACCCTGTGGAACTCCTTTTGTTATCTTAACACTGTTTGACCTCCAACCATCTGTGAATACAGTTTGGGTGCGAGAAAAGAGGTAATTTTGTAACCATTTTACTGCGTTTTCGGAAAAACCGAGGCAACTTAGTTTACTAAGCAGGGTGTTGTGGACTACTGTATCAAAAGCTTTGGACATATCTAGAAAAAAGACAGGCACAGTACTGCTTATTATCAAGGCTGCTGTAAATGTGATTCAGAGAGTCTAATGCAGCAGATGTGGTGCTGTATTTTTTTCGGAACCCAGATTGTTTTAGATGTAGTAGATTGTTGGTGGACAGGAAACTGCTAATTTGGTAGGTCAATAATTTTTCAAAAATTTTCATCAACGGGGACAAAATTGAGATAGGTCGGTAGTTATTTGGATCATCTTTAGGAGCCCCCTTTGTGAAGTGGACGGACATAGGAATGTTTCCATTCTAGAGGAACTGATGCTTCTTTGATGAACAGGTTGAAAATATGGGCTATAGGTTTGTATATTAGGTGACCAACAGTTAGTAGAGCAAAGACAGGAAAACTATCTGCTCCGGTAGAGGAGGACCCTTTGAGGTAGGACAGTTGTTTCAGAACATTACTTTCGTGGATTGGCTGGAAACTAAATTCGTTTAATGTTTGGACAGGGGTGTAGGAATTTGCATGAGCAGGGGTGACTCCCAATACATTATCAAAAAGATTACCAGCTTCAGAAAAATGAAGGTTAAAATTGTCAACTATTTTTTGGGGATCTGAAAAATATTCCCCATTTCGGTTAAGCTCAACGGGCAGATTGTCTGTTTTGGATGCCTTTTCGATACATTTAATTGTTTTCCAGAAATTCCTGGCATTTCCATGTGATTCCAGGAGAGTGGAGGAAAAGTAGGCATTTTTTGCATGCCGTATTCTTTTGACGCATCTATTCCTTAAAATCCTGTATTCTAGCCAGTCATTGACCAAATTACTTTTCTGAGCACATGCCCAAGCCTTGTCCTTAGTTTGCATGAGCTTTGTAATCAAAGGATCAAACCATGGTGGGCAGTTGCCTTTAGCTTTAAATCTAACCAATGGAGCATGTTTGTTAAGAATTTGGAGAAACGTGTACCTGAAGGTCTCCCAAGCCGTAGTCAGTTTGGGGATATCACAGACCTTGTCAACATCCGAGTGAAGCAAATCATTAGTAAATGCCTGAGCGCTGAAGTGTCTCAGAGTGCTTCTCAACCAATTTAGGGGGGGCTTTGGGTCTGGCTGATGATCTCACACCAAAAATGAAGGAGTGATCACCAAGGTTATTGCCCAGAACACCAGTCAGTGTGAAATTGTGAGGGGCATTTGTCAATAGGACGTCAAGCAGAGATGACTGTCCCGGATTTTTTAGGTTGGGTCTTGTGGGGACATTTATTAATTGAAACAAGTTAAATTCATCTGTAAAATTTATGGCCACGGCCGGCGGGTTTAGCCAATTCCAATTTAGATCACCCACTAAAACTATTTCACCTTTAGGGGGGCCCTCAAAAAGCTCTCTCAGTTCCGATGCAGCTTCAACATCCTTCCCACGAGGCGGTCTATAGCAGCACACTACCAATATCTGTAGATTTTTTGGAAGCGTTATTCTGAGAGCCAAACCTTCAAAGCAACATTTTTTTAAACAAGGAGTGAGCTGGTGAACATGCAATAGTATTACGAACATAGATGGCAATTCCACCTCCTTTAGATCCTCCAGTCAGGCCGAAAAAGGTTGTAGTTGTCAATCGCAATCTGCAAGTCATTGACGGCAGGAGTGAGAAATGTTACTGTTAGGCACAAAATATCCGGGTCAAGATTTGCCACTTCTAGTTTTAGTTGACTTAATTTAATCACAAGCCCTCTGATGTTGACATGTAGAACACCAACACCTTTCCTGCCAAACAAAATCTATAGAATTATACGAGTTCTTTATATTTGGGCCAGGATGAAGCTCAAAACCACCCAGAAACAAGAAAAGTAGAATTAATAGTTTGCACAAGTATTTTCTGTGAAAGGATGAAGAGCGGTGAACCTTGGACGAATAGCAGCAACTCGCAGATGGTGTTATTTTTAAGGGCAGGATGAAGTTTGGAAGGAGTGCTGGTGAAGTAATGGGACAAAGATAGGGTTTAAACAAGGATACAATGATGGAGTGTAGAAGTGTCTATGAGCCGTTTCATTTGCAGGCGTAGGTGGCAAATCGAGCAACAGGTACGGACGCAAAATAACGAGGGTAGCCGTTTTGTAGAGTTGAGTGTGGCACTAGACATGGCCGGGAACGACAGTAGTACGATACACAGCAGGAGAATTGCCGTCTTTAAGACAACAACAACAAAGATCCACAACAGTTAAACACACAGGTGCAAAACGCACAGGTAGGCCGAGCGCGAGTGATGTCTTGCTGCACTCGTCGCAAATGTACGGCTTCTCGCCCGCGCGCTCGAGTTTGTGGTGGCGGTCAGCACCAGGTTCATGAAGTTGACTAGCCGTTCAAGTTCTTGCTGTGTGTAAAGCACACACCTTGGTGCGTTGCTATTTCTCAAGGAGCATCTTCGCGAACAGGGCAATAACCTGATCAAGCAGGTGAAGGGTAAACACCTCTAGGGGAGCGGGTTCAGACGGTCGAGGGCTTCCTGCAGAAGCTTCGGCTCCTTGATAACGGAGAGCGTTTCTGAGCAAAGCAGGCGGCAGCAGATTAAGGCAGACCCGGGGAGTAGCAGCTCAGGTAGACACAGGTAGTAGCAGCTCAGGTAGAACCAGGGAGTAACAGCTCAGGTAGACACAGGTAGTAACAGCTCAGACACAGGGAGTAGCAGCTCAGGTAGACACAGGGAGTAACATCTCAGGTAGACACAGGGAGTAACAGCTCAGACAGACACAGGTAGTAACAGCTCAGACAGACACAGGTAGTAACAGCTCAGGTAGACACAGGGAGTAACATCTCAGGTAGACACAGGGAGTAACAGCTCAGACAGACACAGGGAGTAACAGCTAAGACAGACACAGGTAGTAACAGCTCAGGTAGACACAGGGAGTAACAGCTCAGGTAGACACAGGTAGTAGCAGCTCAGACAGACACAGGGAGTAGCAGCTCAGGTAGACACAGGTAGTAACAGCTCAGGTAGACACAGGGAGTAGCAGCTCAGACAGACACAGGGAGTAACAGCTCAGGTAGACACAGGGAGTAACAGCTCAGGTAGACACAGGGAGTAACAGCTCAGATAGACACAGGGAGTAACAGCTCAGGTAGACCCAGGGAGTAGCAGCTCAGGTAGACACAGGTAGTAACAGCTCAGACAGACACAGGGAGTAACAGCTCAGACAGACACAGGGAGTAACAGCTCAGACAGACACAGGGAGTAACAGCTCAGGTAGACACAGGGAGTAACAGCTCAGACAGACACAGGTAGTAACAGCTCAGGTAGACACAGGGAGTAACAGCTCAGGTAGACACAGGGAGTAGCAGCTCAGGTAGACAGAGGTAGTAACAGCTCAGACAGACACAGGTAGTAACAGCTCAGACAGACACAGGTAGTAGCAGCTCAGGCAGACCCAGGGAGTAGCAGCTCAGGTAGACACAGGGAGTAACAGCTCAGACACAGGGAGTAGCAGCTCAGGTAGACACAGGGAGTAGCAGCTCAGACAGACACAGGGAGTAACAGCTCAGACAGACACAGGTAGTAACAGCTCAGGTAGACACAGGTAGTAACAGCTCAGGTAGACACAGGTAGTAACAGCTCAGGTAGACACAGGTAGTAACAGCTCAGACACAGGGCGCAGCAGCTCAGGTAGACAGAAGGAGTAACAGCTCAGGTAGACACAGGTAGTAACAGCTCAGGTAGAGACAGGGAGTAACAGATCAGGTAGACCCAGGGAGTAACAGCTCAGACAGACACAGGGAGTAACAGCTCAGGTAGACACAGGGAGTAACAGCTCAGGTAGACACAGGGAGTAACAGCTCAGACAGACACAGGGAGTAACAGCTCAGACAGACACAGGTAGTAGCAGCTCAGACAGACACAGGGAGTAACAGCTCAGGTAGACACAGGGAGTAGCAGCTCAGGTAGACACAGGTAGTAACAGCTCAGACAGACACAGGTAGTAACAGCTCAGGTAGACACAGGTAGTAACAGCTCAGGTAGACACAGACAGTAACAGCTCAGGCAGACACAGGGAGTAACAGCTCAGACACAGGGAGTAACAGCTCAGACAGACACAGGGAGTAACAGCTCAGGTAGACACAGGTAGTAACAGCTCAGGTAAACACAGGTAGTAGCAGCTCAGGTAGATACAGGGAGTAACAGCTCAGACAGACACAGGGAGTAACAGCTCAGGTAGACACAGGTAGCAACAGCTCAGACAGACACAGGGAGTAACAGCTCAGGTAGACACAGGGAGTAACAGCTCAGACAGACACAGGGAGTAACAGCTCAGACAGACACAGGGAGTAACAGGTCAGACAGACACAGGGAGTAACAGCTCAGACAGACACAGGGAGTAACAGCTCAGATAGACACAGGGAGTAACAGCTCAGGTAGACCCAGGGAGTAGCAGCTCAGGTAGACACAGGTAGTAACAGCTCAGACAGACACAGGGAGTAACAGCTCAGACAGACACAGGTAGTAACAGCTCAGGTAGACACAGGGAGTAACAGCTCAGGTAGACACAGGGAGTAACAGCTCAGACAGACACAGGTAGTAGCAGCTCAGACAGACACAGGGAGTAACAGCTCAGGTAGACACAGGGAGTAGCAGCTCAGGTAGACACAGGTAGTAACAGCTCAGACAGACACAGGTAGTAACAGCTCAGGTAGACACAGGTAGTAACAGCTCAGGTAGACACAGACAGTAACAGCTCAGGCAGACACAGGGAGTAACAGCTCAGACACAGGGAGTAACAGCTCAGACAGACACAGGGAGTAACAGCTCAGGTAGACACAGGTAGTAACAGCTCAGGTAAACACAGGTAGTAGCAGCTCAGGTAGACACAGGGAGTAACAGCTCAGACAGACACAGGGAGTAACAGCTCAGGTAGACACAGGTAGCAACAGCTCAGACAGACACAGGGAGTAACAGCTCAGACAGACACAGGGAGTAACAGCTCAGGTAGACACAGGGAGTAACAGCTCAGACAGACAGAGGGAGTAACAGCTCAGGTAGACCCAGGGAGTAACTGCTCAGACAGACACAGGGAGTAACAGCTCAGACAGACACAGGGAGTAACAGGTCAGACAGACACAGGGAGTAACAGCTCAGGTAGACACAGGGAGTAACAGCTCAGACAGACACAGGTAGTAGCAGCTCAGACAGACACAGGTAGTAACAGCTCAGGTAGACACAGGTAGTAACAGCTCAGACAGACACAGGTAGTAGCAGCTCAGGTAGACACAGGGAGTAACAGCTCAGGTAGACACAGGGAGTAACAGCTCAGACAGACACAGGGAGTAACAGCTCAGACAGACACAGGGAGTAACAGTTCAGGTAGACACAGGTAGTAACAGCTCAGACAGACACAGGGAGTAACAGCTCAGACAGACACAGGTAGTAGCAGCTCAGGTAGACACAGGGAGTAACAGCTCAGGTAGACACAGGGAGTAACAGCTCAGACAGACACAGGGAGTAACAGCTCAGACAGACACAGGGAGTAACAGGTCAGACAGACACAGGTAGTAACAGCTCAGGTAGACACAGGTAGTAACAGCTCAGGTAGACACAGGTAGTAACAGCTCAGACACAGGTAGTAACAGCTCAGGTAGACACAGGTAGTAACAGCTCAGGTAGACACAGGGAGTAACAGCTCAGGTAGACACAGGTAGTAACAGCTCAGACAGACACAGGGAGTAACAGCTCAGACAGACACAGGTAGTAACAGCTCAGGTAGACACAGGGAGTAACAGCTCAGGTAGACACAGGGAGTTACAGCTCAGACAGACACAGGTAGTAACAGCTCAGGTAGACACAGGTAGTAACAGCTCAGGTAGACACAGGTAGTAACAGCTCAGGTAGACACAGGGAGTAACAGCTCAGGTAGACACAGGTAGTAACAGCTCAGACAGACACAGGTAGTAACAGCTCAGACAGACACAGGTAGTAACAGCTCAGGTAGACACAGGGAGTAACAGCTCAGACAGACACAGGGAGTAACAGCTCAGACAGACACAGGGAGTAGCAGCTCAGGTAGACACAGGTAGTAACAGCTCAGACAGACACAGGGAGTAACAGCTCAGACAGACACAGGTAGTAGCAGCTCAGACAGACACAGGTAGTAACAGCTCAGGTAGACACAGGTAGTAACAGCTCAGGTAGACACAGGTAGTAGCAGCTCAGGTAGACCCAGGGAGTAACAGCTCAGGTAGACACAGGGAGTAACAGCTCAGGTAGACACAGGGAGTAACAGCTCAGACAGACACAGGGAGTAACAGCTCAGGTAGACACAGGGAGTAACAGCTCAGGTAGACCCAGGGAGTAACAGTTCAGGTAGACACAGGGAGTAACAGCTCAGACACAGGGAGTAACAGCTCAGACAGACACAGGTAGTAACAGCTCAGGCAGACACAGGTAGTAACAGTTCAGGTAGACACAGGGAGTAACAGCTCAGACATACACAGGGAGTAGCAGCTCAGGTAGACACAGGGAGTAACAGCTCAGACAGACACAGGTAGCAACAGCTCAGACAGACACAGGTAGTAACAGCTCAGGTAGACACAGGGAGTAACAGCTCAGACAGACACACGTAGTAACAGCTCAGACACAGGGAGTAACAGCTCAGGCATGAATGACGCTATAAAAAAAATACTGCATGTGATAGCCACAGATCTTATGAGCTGTTTATTGAAGAGTCATGGATGTCTTGTTCCTTCATATCCAAGTTGAGTGTAATCATGTTACCTTGTTGGTTAACCCCATGAAGGCCGAGAGCATAATTACGTGCTATACGCCAACGCAGTAGTGATTTGAGGAAGATCTCATCAGGCTTTCGAGAGCCTCCTCTCGTGGCGGCAAGAGCCGGCAGTTGCAGGGCTGCGCCTTTACCTCCGCAACATTCATGAACGGCTAGAACCACGATAACGTGACAGATAATTTATCCCCAAATTACATTTAACAAAATTACTTACAGATTAAGGGTTGACTTACAAACGGCAAATTCATGGATCTCGGTAAAAATTGTTAAGTTATTAAACACCTTCTATGAGTAAACAAATTTTAAGTTTATACATTTAGGCCTACCAATCTGGCACTAGGCGAAGCCTGCGGCAAGATAATTGATCCTGAATTAGTTTTTTTTTTAATACTTATAGATTAAGAGGTGACTGATAATTTCCCATCGAAGGACCTCTGTACTGTAAAATTAAGTTATTAAATACCTTAGATGGGGAACTAAATTAAAGTTTAAATCTTTATGCCTGAGGCCTAATAACCTGTTATTAGGCGAAGCATGCGGCGTGAGAATTAATTCTCAAATGAGTTAAAAATACATTGACAGATATAGGGGTGTCTGAAGATCTGCCATCTGACGATCTCTGTAATTGTTAAGGTGGGCGAGTGAGGGGGTGAGTGGGTGAATGGGTGAGTGAGGGGGGTGGGTGAGTGGGTGGGTGAGGGAGTGAGTGGGTGGGTGAGTGAGTGAATGGGTGAGTGAGGGGGGTGGGTGAGTGGGTGGGTGAGTGAGTGGGTGAGGGAGTGGGTGGGTGAGTGAGTGGGTGAGTGAGGGGGTGGGTGAGTGGGTGGGTGGGTGAGTGAGTGGGTGAGTGAGGGGGGTGGGTGAGGGAGTGGGTGGGTGAGTGGGTGAGTGAGTGGGTGGGTGAGTGAGGGGGGTGGGTGAGTGGGTGGGTGAGTGAGGGGGTGGGTGAGTGGGTGGGTGAGTGAATGGGTGGGTGGGTGAGTGGGTGAGTGAGTGAGTGGGTGAGTGAGTGGGTGGGTGAGTAAGTGGGTGAGTGAGGGGGGTGGGTGAGTGGGTGGGTGAGTGAGTGGGTGAGTGAGTGGGTGGGTGAATGATTGGGTGAGTGAGTGGGTGAGTGGGTGGGTGAGTGAGTGGGTGGGTGGGTGAGTGAGTGAGTGGGTGAGTGACTGAGTGAGTGGGTGGGTGAGTGAGTGAGTGGGTGAGTGGGTGGGTGAGTGAATGGGTGAGTGAGTGGGTGAGTGGGTGGGTGAGTGAGTGGGTGGGTGGGTGAGTGAGTTGGGTGAGTGAGTGGGTGGGTGAATGAGTGGGTGAGTGAGGGGGGTGGGTGAGTGGGTGGGTGAGTGAATGGGTGAGTGAGTGAGTGGGTGAGTGAGTGAGTGGGTGGGTGAGTGACTGAGTGAGTGGGTGGGTGAGTGAGTGAGTGGGTGAGTGGGTGGGTGGGTGAGTGAGTGAATGGGTGAGTGAGTGGGTGAGTGGGTGGGTGAGTGAATGGGTGAGTGAGTGGGTGAGTGGGTGGGTGAGTGAATGGGTGGGTGAGTGAGTGAGTGGGTGAGTGAGTGGGTGAGTGGGTGGGTGAGTGGGTGGGTGAGTGAGTGGGTGAGTGAGTGAGTGGGTGAGTGAGTGAGTGAGGGGGTGGGTGAGTGGGTGAGTGAGTGAGGGGGTGAGTGAGTGGGTGAGTGAGTGGGTGGGTGAATGAGTGGGTGAGTGAGGGGGGTGGGTGAGTGGGTGGGTGAGTGAGTGGGTGGGTGGGTGAGTGAGTGAGTGGGTGAGTGACTGAGTGAGTGGGTGGGTGAGTGAGTGAGTGGGTGAGTGGGTGGGTGAGTGAATGGGTGAGTGAGTGGGTGAGTGGGTGGGTGAGTGAGTGGGTGGGTGGGTGAGTGAGTTGGGTGAGTGAGTGGGTGGGTGAATGAGTGGGTGAGTGAGGGGGGTGGGTGAGTGGGTGGGTGAGTGAATGGGTGAGTGAGTGAGTGGGTGAGTGAGTGAGTGGGTGGGTGAGTGACTGAGTGAGTGGGTGGGTGAGTGAGTGAGTGGGTGGGTGAGTGAGTGAATGGGTGAGTGAGTGGGTGAGTGGGTGGGTGAGTGAATGGGTGAGTGAGTGGGTGAGTGGGTGGGTGAGTGAATGGGTGGGTGAGTGGGTGAGTGAGGGGGGTGGGTGAGTGAGTGGGTGAGTGAGTGGGTGGGTGAATGAGTGGGTGAGTGAGTTGGGTGGGTGAGTGGGTGGGTGAGTGAGTGGGGTGGGGTTCTGTGTGTACAATCTCAGGTCGCCGAGCGGGAGGGGTGGGGAAGGATAATCGGTAGATCCGAGCTCCAGTCGCATTGAGAACTGGTTTAGAAGCTTTCTAAACATTTTTGCGAGGTTCTGCAACCCTGTGAGTGGGGCGGGGCTAGTGGGGGGGAGGGCGGGGCTTGTGGGTGGAGGGCGGGGCTAGTAGGGGAGAGGGCGGGGCTAGTGGGGGAGGGCGGGGCTATTGGGGGGAGGGCGGGGCTAGTTGGGGGAGGACTCTGGCGTGTTGCCGTGCCTCCGATAAGGGAGGAATTTGCCGAACACTGTAAGTGGGCGGGGCTAGTAGGAGAGAGGGCGGGGCTAGTAGGGGAGGGCGGGGCTAGTGGGGGGGAGGACTCTGCCGTGTTGCTGCCGTGCCTCCGATAAGGGAGGAATTTGCCGAACCCTGTGAGTGGGCGGGGCTAGTAGGGGAGAGGGCGGGGCTAGTATGGGAGAGGGCGGGGCTAGTAGGGGAGAGGGCGGGGCTAGTAGGGGAGAGGGCGGGGCTAGTCGGGGGAGAGGGCGGGGCTGAGGCGGCGCGTGTGAAGAACGGCGATCCCGAAGTCTGAGACCGGACACCTGTGTACAAAGAGCTTCATGGCTCATCGGATTCCCCCCGCGGCCTACATCCTGAGTGGGACTCTGAACTCGCAGGCGAACTGCCGCGGGAGTGTGGCGTCTGCTGCCGTGCGGGGGGGTACCCCCTACGTGACATCATCAGGGCCCGTCTGGGCCACGTGACTGGAAGGAGAATCATAACCAGAGCAGACATCGGTCGTGGTATCAATTGAGGGGATAATCGAACTGGGTGAACCGAGCGCTGCAGAGAGGACACAGAGAGAGAGAGGGAGAGAGAGAGGCTAGGTGGAAGCACGTGCTCTCGACACGTTGATAATCTAGAGGCCGTTTCACAATAAGCAGGTAAACACGTGGCCAGGGACACCGAGAAATTACCAGCGATACGTCGTGCTCAGATTGTGAATGTTGTGGGTTCGATCTTCAGCACACCGATGGGCTGAAGTCGTACACTACATTATACACTACTATACACTACACTATACACTACTATACACTATACACTTCACTACTATACACTACACTACTATACACTACTATACACTACACTACTATACACTACACTATACACTAGTATACACTACACTTGACACTATTACACTATACACTTCACCACTATACACTACTATACACTACACTATACACTACACTATACACTACACTATACACTACACTATACACTACACTACTATACACTACTATACACTATACTACTATACACTACACTATACACTACACTAATACACTACTATACACTACACTACTACACTATACACTATACTACTATACACTACACTATACACTACACTATACACTACACTAATACACTACTATACACTACACTAGTATACACTACACTACTATACACTACTATACACTACACTACTATACACTACACTATACACTACTATACACTATACTACTATACACTACACTACTACACTATAGACTATACTACTATACACCACACTAATACACTACTATACACTACACTAGTATACACTACACTACTATACACTACTATACACGTGACTAGAAGGAATCATGACCAGAGCAGATATCCGTCGTGGTATCAATTGAGGGGATAATCGAACTGGGTGAACCGTGCGCTGCAGAGAGGACACAGAGAGAGAGAGGGAGAGAGAGAGGCTAGGTGGAAGCACGTGCTGTCGACACGTTGATAATCTAGAGGCCGTTTCACAATAAACACGTAAACACGTGGCCAGGGACACCGAGAAATTACCAGCGATACGTCGTGCTCAGATTGTGAATGTTGTGGGTTCGATCTTCAACACACCGGTGGGCTGAAGTCGTACACTACATTATACACTACTATACACTACACTATACACTACTATACACTATACACTTCACTACTATACACTACACTACTATACACTACTATACACTACACTACTATACACTACACTATACACTAGTATACACTACACTTGACACTATTACACTATACACTTCACTACTATACACTACTATACACTACACTATACACTACACTACTATACACTACACTACTATACACTACACTATACACTACTATACACTACACTATACACTACACTACTATACACTACACTATACACTACACTACTATACACTACACTATACACTACTATACACTATACTACTATACACTACACTACTACACTATAGACTATACTACTATACACCACACTAATACACTACTATACACTACACTAGTATACACTACACTAGTATACACTACACTACTATACACTACTATACACGTGACTAGAAGGAATTATAACCAGAGCAGATATCCGTCGTGGTATCAATTGAGGGGATAATCGAACTGGGTGAACCGAGCGCTGCAGAGAGGACACAGAGAGAGAGAGGGAGAGAGGCTAGGTGGAAGCACGTGCTGTCGACACGTTGATAATCTAGAGGCCGTTTCACAATAAACACGTAGACACGTGGCCAGGGACACCGAGAAATTACCAGCGATACGTCGTGCTCAGATTGTGAATGTTGTGGGTTCGATCTTCAACGCACCGGTGGGCTGAAGTCGTACACTACACTATACACTACTATACACTACACTATACACTACTATACACTACTATACACTACTATACACTACACTACTATACACTACACTATTATACACTACACTATACACTACTATACACTATACACTACACTAGTATACACCACACTACTATACACTACACTATACACTACTATACACTACTATACACTACACTACTATACACTATACACTACACTACTTTACACTACAGTATTACACTACACTACTATACACTGCTATACACTACACTATACACTACTATACACTACACTACTATACACTACACTACTATACAATACACTACTATACACTATACTACTATACACTACACTACTATACACTACACTAGTATACACTACACTACTATACACTACTATACACTATACTACTATACACTACACTATACACTACACTATACACTACTATACACTACACTACTATACACTACACTTTACACTACACTATGCACTACACTAATACACTACTATACACTATACTACTATACACTACACTATACACTACACTATACACTACACTATACACTACTATACACTACACTATACACTACTATACACTACACTATACACTACACTATACACTACACTATACACTACTATACACTACACTATACACTACACTATACACTACTATACACTACACTATACACTACACTATACACTACACTATACACTACACTATACACTACACTACACTATACACTACTATACACTACACTGTACACTACACTATACACTACACTATACACTACTACACTATACACTACTACACTATACACTACACACTACTATACACTATACACTACTACACTACTATACACTACACTATACACTACACTATACACTACACTATACACTACACTATACACTACTATACACTACGATACACTACACTATACACTACACTATACACTACTATACACTACACTGTACACTACACTATACACTACACTGTACACTACACTATACACTACACTATACACTACACTATACACTACTATACACTACACTATACACTACACACTACACTATACACTACTACACTACTATACACTACTACACTACTATACACTACACTATACACTACACACTACACTATACACTACACTATACACTACTATACACTACACTGTACACTACACTATACACTACACTATACACTACTACACTACTGGACACTGCACTATACACTACACTATACACTACACTATACACTACTATAGATCCCTGACTGATTGGCCGTGTCGGGTGGTGGAGGGTTCCCACACAACATTTCTACCGAACGCGATCGAACCCAACAAGGCCGTAGCCTTGGAGTTAACATTGGCGGGGGTGGGGGGGGGGACTAAATCTTCCAGGGGGTCTGGGGGTCCCACCCCCCCCCCTCCCCCCCAGAAACAAATCTAAATTTGACAACTCATTTCCTGCTTAAAATATTTAAAAAATTCACTCGCACGTGGGATGGATTTTTTATTCATCCCCACCATCATTAGCACCACCACCACAACCACCACCACCATCATTATCCCCACCACCACAACCACCACCACAACCACCACAACCACAACCATTATCATCCCCACCACCACAACCACCACCACCACAACCACCATTATCATTCCCACAACCCCCACCACAACCACCACCACCACCATTATCATTCCCACAACCACCATCACAACCACCACCACCACCATATCATCCCCACCATCATTATCCCCACCACAACCACCATTATCATCCCACAACCACCACCACAACCACCACCATCATTATCCCCACCACCACAACCACCACCACAACCACCATCATTATCATCCCCACAACCACCACCACAACCACCACCACCACCATCATTATCCCCACCACCACAACCACCACCACCATTATCATCCCCACCACCACCACCACCACCATATCATCCCCACAACCACCACCACAACCACCACCAACATTATCATCCCCACAACCACCACCACAACCACCACCACCACCGCCATTATCCCCACAACCACCACCATATCATCCCCACCATCATCCCCACCACCACCACCATCATCATCCCCACAACCACCACAACCACCACCACCAATATTATCATCTCCACAACCACAACCACCACCACCATTATCCCAACAACCACCACCATATCATCCCCACAACCACCACCACAACCACCACCACCATTATCATCCCCACCACCACCACCACCACCATTATCATCCCCACAACCACCACCACAACCACCACCATTATCATCCCCACAACCACCACCACCACCACCACCACAACAACCACCATTATCCCCACAACCACCATCACAACCACCACCACCATTATCATCCTCACAACCACCACCACCACCACTATCATCTCCACAACCACCACCACCACCATTATCATCCCCACAACCACCACCACCACAACCATTATCATCCTCACAACCACCACCACAACCACCACCACAACCACCACCATTATCATCCCCACAACAACCACAACCACCACCACTGTGCCGTGTCAGCACTGTGAAGTCACTGGAAGTATCCACACTCTCGTCCTCCTCCTCCTCCTACCACAGAAGGGGGTTGTGGGTGGGGGAGGGGGAGGGGGCTGAAGGTCTCTCCGCTGACGTTATCGCCGCAGGGGCGAAGTTTGACCTCAGGGTGGTGGCCGCGTGTTTGACTGTCCAGGGTGGCTCCAGGGGATGTTTGTGACTACCTCGCCCCCCCTCCGGGATCGACAGGGAGATTCGTGGCTTCGAATCACCTAAACCACGTGGCCCCCGGTGCCTGTTGGGCTACATTTGGAGGTTTGGATGTTTTCTGCTCCACACTCTCGAATCAACGTCTCCCGTTCGTGAATTCGGCCCCTGTAACCTCCTCGAACTCGGTAAACCCCTCCGGCCTGATGTCTCTTGGTTCCGCTCCACATTCTCTAATCAACATCTCCCGTTCGTGAATTCGAACTCCGTAACCTCGTCGGTCTGATGCCTCTTGGTTCCGCTCCACATTCTTGAATCAACATCTCCCCTTCGTGAATTCTAACTCCGTATCCTCCTGAGTCTGATGCCTCTTGGTTCCGCTCCACATTCTCTAATCAACATCTCCCGTTCGTGAATTCGAACTCCGTAACCTCCTGAGTCTGATGCCTCTTGGTTCCGCTCCACATTCTCCAATCAACGTCTCCCGTTCGTGATTTCTAACTCCGTAAACCCCTCGGCCTGATGCCTCTTGGTTCCGCTCCACATTCTCTAATCAACATCTCCCGTTCGTGAATTCGAACTCCGTAACCTCCTGAGTCTGATGTCTCTTGGTTCCGCTCCACATTCTAGAATCAACGTCTCCCGTTCGTGAATTCCGCCTCCGTAACCTCCTGAGTCTGATGTCTCTTGGTTCCGCTCCACATTCTCGAATCAACATCTCCCGTTCGTGAATTCGAACTCCGTAAACCTCTGAGTCTGATGCCTCTTGGTTCCGCTCCACATTCTCTAATCAACATCTCCTATTCTTGGTAACGTAGAAGGGAAACAATAAAATAACAAAATAATAAAAAATATAAAACAATAAAATTCTCACGACGTTTCGACTGCAACGCAAGCAATCATCATCAGGTGTGGAAACCACGGCAAGAAATTTTGAAAGAAGTGACTTCACCGAAAGAACCAAGAATATGAATCCCTGCAGTCACGAAAGCTTTAAATCAAAATTCAACATCTCCTGTTCGTGATTTCGACCCCCGTAACCTCCTGAGTCTGATGCCTCTTGGTTCCGCTCCACATTCTCTAATCAACATCTCCTGTTCGTGGCTCCGTCCCCCGTAACCTCCTCGGTCTGATGCCTCTTGGTTCCGCTCCACATTCTCTAATCAACATCTCTCGTTCGTGAATTCGACCCCTGTAACCTCCTGAGTCTGATGCCTCTTGGTTCCGCTCCACATTCTCGAATCAACGTCTCCTATTATTGGTTCTTTCGGTAAGGTCACCACGTAGAAGGGAAACAATAAAATAATAAAAAAAATATCAAACAATAAAATTCTCACGACGTTTCGACTGCAACACAAGCAATCATCATCAGGTGTGAAAACCACAGCGAGAAATTTTGAAAAAAGTGGCGTTTTTGAAATATTTTTTATTATTTTATTGTTTCCCTTCTACGCGGTGGTGACTTTACCAAAAGAACCAAGAATATGAATCCCTGCAGTCACGAAAGCTTTAAATCAAAATTCAACATCTCCTGTTCGTGATTTCGAACTCCGTAACCTCCTGAGTCTGATACCTCTTGGTTCCGCTCCACATTCTCTAATCAACGTCTCCCATTCGTGAATTCGATCTCCGTAACCTCCTGAGTCTGATACCTCTTGGTTCCGCTCCACATTCTCTAATCAACATCTCCCGTTCGTGAATTCGATCTCCGTAAACCCCTGAGTCTGATGCTTCTTGGTTCCGCTCCACAATCTCTAATCAACATCTCCCGTTCGTGAATTCGATCTCCGTAACCTCCTGAGTCTGATGCCTCACCCGCGTAGTCGAATCAACATCACTTGAGCGACCGCAGAGGAAGTACAATAACAATGTTGCACGCGTGATGTGCATTGATTACCATGTGGATAACCCAACCGGCAGTGGATAACCCATTCTGATTTATATGCATTTATTACTCACAGTGGGTATCCATTGTGTGTGTAATGGGCTCGAATTAGGCGCACACACAACTTATTGGTAGGCCACAACACTCTTTATTGTTAACACAACGGTCCTGAGCATAGTGCGGTGACCACCGACCTATCCCCGCTAACAAAGATCCCCCGTGTAGCCTTAACAGACTGTAGGGGCAAGTGCTGTTAGCGAGCACCTATGAAGGCCGGAACGGTACACACGAGGGTGTGGGTGGCCAGCACCACGCCCGACCGCCTTTGTCTCCCCAGTGGCAATTTTTACACACCGCACCAGGTATTCATTTGAGGCTGAGTCGACCTAGGGGAGGCCCGGGACCGGTTCAGATAATCGTCACCGGTGTTGGCCAGTGAGCGGGAATCGAACCCGGGTCGCCGGGTTCATAGCGCAGCGTAGCGCTAACCGCTACACTACCGCTCCCCACGCTAACACACAGTCACACACACAGTCACACACACACAGTCACACACACAGTCACACACACACAGTCACACTCACTAACACGGACTCTCGGATACAACTAGCGTGACCCAGCCAGGAGGGCGAACTGTCCTCACGAGGCGTCTTTCATTCTTCACACGAGCAGCAGCCTCGGGCCAGGTAAGGAGGCCGCTGATATGCCTCCTCGGCGTGGCCGGGCCACACCCCCGGCCACGCCCACCTTCGAGAACTCTCGAGAAGGTGGGCGTGGCCTCGGCGTGTCCGGGCCACACCCCCGGTCACGCCCACCTTCTCGAGAACTCTCGAGAAGGTGGGCGTGGCCTTGGCGTGTCCGGGCCACACCCCCGGTCACGCCCACCTTCTCGAGAACTCTCCAGAAGGTGGGCGTGGCCTCGGCGTGTCCGGGCCACAACCCGGCCACGCCCACCTTCGAGAACTCTCCAGAAGCTACACCCCAGCCACGCCCACCTTTGAGAACTCTCCAGAAGGTGGGCGTGGCCTCGGCGTGTCCGGGCCACACCCCCGGCCACTTCAGACGGGCATGTATATGTGCTTTCTTGAGCAGGGGGACCTTGCGGGCGCTGCAGGATTTCAGTCCTTCACGGCGTAGTGTGTTACCAATTGTTTTCTTGGTGACTATGGTCCCAGCTGCCTTGAGATCATTGACAAGATCCTCCCGTGTAGTTCTGGGCTGATTCCTCACCGTTCTCATGATCATTGCAACTCCACGAGGTGAGATCTTGCATGGAGCCCCAGGCCGAGGGAGATTGACAGTTCTTTTGTGTTTCTTCCATTTGCGAATAATCGCACCAACTGTTGTCACCTTCTCACCAAGCTGCTTGGCAATGGTCTTGTAGCCCATTCCAGCCTTGTGTAGGTCTACAATCTTGTCCCTGACATCCTTGGAGAGCTCTTTGGTCTTGGCCATGGTGGAGAGGTGTATGTTATACAGGTAACAAGCTGAGATTAGGAGCACACTCTTAAAGGGGGTGCTCCTAATCTCAGCTCGTTACCTGTATAAAAGACACCTGGGAGCCAGAAATCTTTCTGCCTGAGAGGGGGTCAAATACTTATTTCCCTCATTAAAATGCAAATCAATTTATAACATTTTTGACATGCGTTTTTCTGGATTTTGTTGTTGTTATTCTGTCTCTCACTGTTCAAATAAACCTACCATTAAAATTATAGACTGATCATTTCTTTGTCAGTGGGCAAACGTACAAAATCAGCAGGAGATCAAATACTTTTTCCCTCACTAAGTTTTGGAAGTTGGAGGGGTGACCAGCCCCTCGCACCCGCCCACACACATACACATACACACACACGTACACGCATGCACACACACTCACATACTCACACACACTCATACAAAGACAAAGATCCCCCGTATAGCCTTAACAGACTGTAGGGGCAAGTGCTGTTAGCGAGCAACTATGAAGGCCGGATCGATACACGAGGGGGTGGGTGGCCAGCACCACGCCCGACCGCCTTTGTCTCCCCAGTGGCGATGTTTACACACCGCACCAGGTACTCATTTGAGGCTGAGTCGACCTAGGGGCGGCCCGGGACCGGTTCAGAGAATCGTCACTGGTGTTGGCCAGTGAGCGGGAATCGAACCCGGGTCGCCAGGTTCATAGCGCAGCGTAGCGCTAACCGCTACACTACCGCTCCCCACATACACACACACATACACACACACATACACACACATACACACACGTACATACACACATTCACACACTCACAAACACTCAGCCAGAGTGCAAGGTACAGGCCCCGTAACGGCTTGAGTGGAGAGCCGAAGGTCTTTGTGAGTGGGTGGGTGGGCAGAGTGTGAGTGTGTGTGTGTCTGTGTGTGTGTCTGTGTGTGTGTGTCTGTGTGTGTCTGTGTGTGTGTCTGTGTGTGTGTGTGTCTGTGTGTGTGTCTGTGTGTGTGTGTGTCTGTGTGTGTGTCTGTGTGTCTGTGTGTGTGTCTGTGTGTCTGTGTGTCTGTGTGTGTGTGTGAGTGTCTGTGTGTGTGTGTGAGTGTCTGTGTGTGTGTGTGTATGTGTGTCTGTGTGTCTGTGTGTGTGTGTAGGTGTGTGTAGGTGTCCGGCAAAACAACCCCCTACCTCCTCGCGGTGCCGGACGGGCAACTCTGTCGTGGACAGTGCTGTGGGGGGAGTTCCAATTTTGATTGGCTCCTCCCCTCATGGCATATGTGTCCACCACAGGGGCTAAACGGGGGCTCTGGACGGGTGCGAGGGGCTGGTAACCCCTCCACCTTCAATTAATTACCACAAAACCACGAATTAAAGTGAAATATGTAACAACTAAGCTTGTGCCGGAGGCCCCGGGGGGCCAGGCGTCTATGACGTCTCCTGGCCAAACCCCAATTGGCGGAGCCAGGAGATTGAATACCTACCCTCGGGGCTACTCCAGAAACAACGAAAAGCCACTACGGGTGGCCACGTGGAATGTTCGAACGCTCACTGCAGAGGAGAGGCTGCCACTCCTCTGTCGGGAGCTGGACCGGTACCGCATGGATCTATGCGGCATTCAGGAGGTCCGGTGGACCGGCTCTGGCTCCTGCCACCATGAGGGGTGGACAGTCCTCTACTCGGGGCAGCAGACTGCCAAACAACAGGGTGTGGGTCTTCTTTTGAACAAAAGAATGAAGGGGGCGTGGGAGCGTGGCGGTGAGGTGTGGGAAGCTGTAAGCCCCAGGCTACTTTGGGCTCGCCTTCCCATCAACCGGAGGCGAGGAATGGTGGTCGTGGTTACTTATGCCCCCACCGAAGATGAACATCAGTGGAGGGATGCAGGCAAAGCCGATGAGTCAGATGCCTTCTATGACCTCCTGTCACAGGTGCTGGCTAAAGTGGCCCCTCGGGATAGAGTCATCATGTTGGGTGACTTCAATGCCCGAGTTGGTCATGATACTGGCACCTGGTCTGGAGTGATTGGAGGGCATGGGCCAGATCAGCTCAATAACAACGGTAGGAGGCTGCTAGATTTTTGTGCAGCCCATGGGCTTGTAATTACCAACACGCTGTTCCGGCATCGGCGCATCCACACAACATCATGGATGCATGCCGGGTCCAAGCAAGAACATCTGCTGGACTACATAGTGACGGACCAGCGAATGCGAGCCCATGTCCTTGACACCAGGACCTACCGTGGAGCTGATCTGCCCTCTGACCATCGACTAGTCATCTGTAAGATGCGCCTGCCATTCTTCCACTCCGGTGGTGGGTGTACACCCAGGACCCCATTCCAACCTAAAGTGGCCTGGTCTCAGTTATCTGATGAAAGTTGCAAGCGAGAATTTCATCATCGCTTGCGGCTGGGATTGGCATCGTCCCCGACTCCTCCTGATGTCGAGGGTAAATGGGCGAGGTTTAGGACTGTGACTTATGCAGCTGCAATGGCTGCTTTGGGTACGCGGTCCAGACCTCCCCAGACACCCTGGATGACAGAGGAGTTGTTCAGGATGGTTGAGAAAAAGCGACAGGCCCACTGTCATCGGCTACAGAATCCCACGTCAGAGAATGAGGAGGCTTACCGCAGCCTTCGCTCGGAGGTTCGGAGAGCCGTGAGGCGCTGCAAGGATGGGTGGTGGTCGCGGGTTGCTGAGGAGATGGAGTCTGCCTCAGTGGCCCGTGATCACAAATCGCTATTTAACTCCATCAAAAAAGTAACCTGCAGCGCCACACCTATTACCATCATTAGGGGAAAAAACGGTGATCCAATTTCCGACCCCCAGGAACAGGTTCGCAGATTTGCTGAGCATTTCTGTGAGGTCCTGGGGGAGGGAAAATCCCACAGCCAGGAAAACATCGTGGCACAAAGTGAGGATGACCCTGCTGAGGCTGCGGTGCCTCAAATATTGGATGAAGTCACCCCCTGTGAGTGGCTGGCTGAGGTGCCATCTGCTGAGGAAGTATTGAAGGCGATACGGAGTCTGAGACCAGGAAAGGCAGCGGGCAGAGATGATCTCCCAAGCGAAATGCTGAGGGAGGGTGGCGTTTGTGCACAGACTGCCCTATATGACATCATAACAACAGTCTGGACCACTGGACGGGTTCCGCAGGATTGGAAGGATGCCCTGGTGGTCCCCCTTTTTAAGAAGGGGGACCGCACAGACTGTAACAACTACAGGGGCATCTCACTCCTCAGTGTGCCGGGAAAGGTCCTGGCAAGGATTATTCAGCATCGCCTTGCCAGGCACGCTGAGGAGAGGCTTGCGGAGCCCCAATGCGGTTTCAGGAAAGGGCGGTCCTGCACAGATGCCATATTTTCTGTCCGTCTGCTACAGCAGAGGTGTAGGGAATTCCAACAAGACCTACATCTCTGCTTTATTGACCTGGTCAAGGCCTATGATACCATCAGTAGGCCTGGGCTCTGGGTCGTTCTTCGTGCTTTTGGAGTACCTGACCCTCTGCTCACGATCATTAAGGACCTTCATGATGGTGAGCGGGCCCGGGTAAAACTACGTGGCCGGGAGTCAGAGCCATTCCCTGTACACCTTGGGGTGCGACAGGGATGTCCTCTGGCTCCCACATTATTTAACATCTATTTTGACCACGTAGTTCGTGAAGCCTTCAATAGCTGTACCGGGGGAATCTCCATATGGTACAGATATAATGGGAGGCTAATCGATGCCCGGGTGCGGTCAAGGGATGGCTCCCTATTGCTCAACCACGTTATGTATGCTGATGACTTGGTAATAGCTGCTCAGTCAGAGGAGGAGTTGGAGACGCTGCTGCTGAGACTGGAGCGTGCCACTAAGAGGTGGGGCCTTACCATCAGCCCCACCAAAACTAAGCACCTGCCTGGGTATTTTGTACCATCGGACACTCCACCCCCACAACTCCCAATCGGTGATGGGGCAGTTGTGGAGAGAGTGGAGAGTTTCCCATACCTGGGCAGTGTGCTTATGACTGGCTCCAGTTTAACAGCAGAGGTCTCACTCCGAATCAGTCGAGCGGCAATATCTTTTCATCGGTTGCGTAACGCTGTGTGGAAGCTACCTGGTCTGTCG
>NW_027422629.1:544054-555587 GCF_048934315.1 Petromyzon marinus
TTAAGTCGTGAGTGAAGTGGTGAGTGGTGAGTGAAGTGGTGAGTGAAGTGGTGAGTGGTGAGTGAAGTGGGTAGTGAAGTGAGTGAAGTGGTGAGCTAAGTGGTGAGTGAAGTGAGTGAAGTGGTGAGTGAAGTGGTGAGCTAAGTGGTGAGTGAAGTGGTGAGTGAAGTGGTGAGTGAAGTGGTGAGTGAAGTGAGTGAAGTGGTGAGTGAAGTGGTGAGTGGTGAGTGAAGTTGTGAGTGAAGTGGTGAGTGGTGAATGAAGTGGTGAGTGAAGTGAGCTAAGTGGTGAGTGAAGTGGTGAGTGGTGAGTGAAGTGGTGAGTGAAGTGTTGAGTGAAGTGGTGAGTGAAGTGGTGAGTGGTGAGTGAAGTGGTGAGTGAAGTGGTGAGTGAAGTGGTGAGCTGAGTGGTGAGTGAAGTGGTGAGTGGTGAGTGAACTGGTGAGTGAAGTGGTGAGTGAAGTGGTGAGTGGTGATTGAAGTGGTGAGTGAAGTGAGTGAAGTGGTGAGTGAAGTGGTGAGTGAAGTGGTGAACTAAGTGTTGAGTGAAGTGGTGAGTGATGATTGATGAGTGAAGTGGTGAGTGAAGTGGTGAGTGAAGTGGTGAGTCAAGTGGTGAGTGATGTGGTGAGTGGTGAGTGGTGAGTGAAGTGGTGAGTGAAGTGGTGAGTGAAGTGGTGAGTGAAGTGGTGAGCGAAGTGGTGAGCGAAGTGGTGAGCGAAGTGGTGAGTGAAGTGGTGAGTGAAGTGAGTGAACTGGTGAGTGAAGTGGTGAGTGAAGTGGTGAGTGAAGTGGTGAGTGAAGTGGTGAGTCAAGTGGTGAGTGATGTGGTGAGTGGTGAGTGGTGAGTGAAGTGGTGAGTGAAGTGGTGAGTCAAGTGGTGAGTGATGTGGTGAGTGGTGAGTGGTGAGTGAAGTGGTGAGTGAAGTGGTGAGTGAAGTGGTGAGCGAAGTGGTGAGCGAAGTGGTGAGTGAATTGGTGAGTGAAGTGAGTGAACTGGTGAGTGAAGTGGTGAGTGAAGTGGTGAGTGGAGTGAGTGAAGTGGTGAGTGAAGTGGTGAGCTAAGTGGTGAGTTAAATGGTGAGTGAAGTGGTGAGCGGTGAGTGAAGTGGTGAGTGAAGTGGTGAGCTAAGTGGTGAGTGAAGTGGTGAGTGTTGAGTGAAGTGGTGAGTGAAGTGGTGAGTGAAGTGGTGAGTGAAGTGGTGAGTGGTGAGTGAAGTGGTGAGTGAAGTGGTGAGTGAAGTGGTGAGTGTTGAGTGAAGTGGTGAGTGAAGTGGTGAGTGAAGTGGTGAGTGGTGAGTGAAGTGGTGAGTGAAGTGGTGAGTGGTGAGTGAAGTGGTGAGTGAAGTGGTGAGTGGTGAGCTAAGTGGTGAGTGAAGTGAGTGAAGTGGTGAGTGAAGTGGTGAGCGAAGTGGTGAGCTAAGTGGTGAGTGTTGAGTGAAGTGGTGAGTGAAGTGGTGAGTGGTGAGTGAAGTGGTGAGTGAAGTGGTGAGTGAAGTGGTGAGTGTTGAGTGAAGTGGTGAGTGAAGTGGTGAGTGAAGTGAGTGAGTGAATTGGTGAGTGAAGTGGTGAGCGAAGTGGTGAGTGGTGAGTGAAGTGGTGAGTGAAGTGGTGAGTGAAGTGGTGAGTGAAGTGGTAAGTGAAGTGGTGAGTGAAGTGGTGAGTGAAGTGGTGAGTGGTGAGTGAAGTGGTGAGTGAAGTGGTAAGTGAAGTGGTGAGCTAAGTGGTGAGTGAAGTGGTAAGTGAAGTGGTGAGTGAAGTGGTAAGTGAAGTGGTGAGTGAAGTGGTGAGTGGTGAGTGAAGTGGTGAGTGGTGAG
This sequence comes from Petromyzon marinus, assembly GCF_048934315.1. NCBI lineage: Eukaryota > Metazoa > Chordata > Hyperoartia > Petromyzontiformes > Petromyzontidae > Petromyzon > Petromyzon marinus. Next base: position 545,871 of record NW_027422629.1, read on the forward strand.
CTAAGTGGTGAGTGAAGTGAGTGAAGTGGTGAGTGAAGTGGTGAGCTAAGTGGTGAGTGAAGTGGTGAGTGAAGTGGTGAGTGGTGAGTGAAGTGGTGAGTGAAGTGGTGAGTGAAGTGGTGAGTGTTGAGTGAAGTGGTGAGTGAAGTGGTGAGTGAAGTGGTAAGTGAAGTGGTGAGTGAAGTGGTGAGTGAAGTGGTGAGTGGTGAGTGAAGTGCTGAGCGAAGTGCTGAGCGAAGTGGTGAGTGAAGTGGTGAGTGAAGTGGTGAGTGAAGTGGTGAGCTAAGTGGTGAGCGAAGTGGTGAGCGAAGCGTTGACTTCGTGACCAGGTGAGACATCGTCACAGACAAGCCTGGTGGATTTGTAAAAATCGGTTTTAATCCATAAAAACCACACCCCCCCCCCCGCCCCTCCCAGAGTTGCAGAGAAGTTGCTCGCAACCGCGAGTCGCGAGCAACTCCGGTTGAACCTGTTGCACAAACCGCCCGCGCGTGTAAGAGACGCAGTTGCCCACAACTGGTTGCGCACAACTGGTTGCCCACAACTGGTTGCGCGCAACTGGTTGCCCACAACTGGTTGCGCGCAACTGGTTGCCCGCAACTGGTTGCGCGCAACCGGTTTCGCGCAACTGGTTGCCCACAACTGGTTGCACGCAACTGGTTGCCCACAACTGGTTGCACGCAACTGGTTGCCCACAACTGGTTGCACGCAACTGTTTGCGCGCAACTGGTTGCCCGCAACTGGTTGCCATGGGTGCAGAGCCGTTGCCAGCAACCAGGAGTCCGATCTACGCACGACACACAATGACCCCTACAATTGTTGACCTTTGACACGTTGACCTCTTTGGTACAGCTGATGACCTTTAACAGTGAAATTGACCTTGACGCAAATCGCTCACTCACTCACTCACCCGCTCACTCGCCCGCTCACTCACTCGCTCACTCACCGGCTCACTCACCCGCTCACTCACTCACTCACTCACCCGCTCACTCACTCACTCACCCGCTCACTCACTCACCAGTTCACTCACCCGCTCACTCACCCACTCACCCCTTCACCTGTTCACTCACTCGCTCACTCACTCACCAGTTCACTCACTCACTCACCCGCCCGTTCACTCACTCACTCACTCGCTCGCTCACTCACTCACCAGTTCACTCACTCACTCGCTCACTCACCCGCCCGTTCACTCACCCACTCACTCGCTCACTCACTCACCTGTTCACTCACTCACTCACTCGCCCGTTCACTCACTCACCAGTTCACTCACCCACTCACCCGCTCACTCACTCGCCCGTTCACTCCCTCACTCACTCACCCGTTCACTCACCCGCTCACTCACCCGTTCACTCACTCACTCACCCGTTCACTCACCCGCTCACTCACTCACCAGCTCACTCACTCGCTCACTCACTCACCCGTTCACTCACTCCCTCACCCGTTCACTCACTCCCTCACCCGTTCACTCACTCCCTCACCCGTTCACTCACTCCCTCACCCGTTCACTCACTCCCTCACCCGTTCACTCACTCCCTCACCCGTTCACTCACCCACCCGTTCACTCACTCCCTCACCCGTCCACTCACTCACTCTCCCGTTCACTCACCCACCCGTTCACTCACTCACTCTCCCGTTCACTCACCCACCCGTTCACTCACCCACCCGTTAACTCAATCACTCACCCGTTCACTCACCTACTCACCCGCTCACTCACCCGCTCACTCACCCGCTCACTCACCCGCTCACTCACTCGCTCACCCACCCGCTCACTCACTCGCTCACCCACCCGCTCACTCACCCACCCATTCAGATATTCACTCGGACTCGTTGAGATAGACGGACACACGGACACAGAGAGACACGCGGAGACTCAGACTCTCTGCATTGAGGGTGGTCCCGAGGGAATGTCCGTGTCTCTGTCCGTGTCTCTGTCCGTGTCTCTGTCCGTGTCCCTGTCCGTGTCTCTGTCCGTGTCTCCGGAGAGACACGGGTGAGATAGCGCAGCATCTTCAACGGGAGGTGCCGTTGGAATGAGGTCCTGGGGATGTCTGGAGACACGGTGGGGACAGGGAGACACGGTGGGGACAGTGAGACACGGTGGGGACAGGGAGACACGGTGGGGACAGGGAGACACGGTGGGGACAGGGAGACACGGTGGGGACAGGGAGACACGGTGGGGACAGGGAGACAGTGGTGGGGACAGGGAGACACGGTGGGGACAGGGAGACACGGTGGGGACAGGGAGACACGGTGGGGACAGGGAGACACGGTGGGGACAGGGAGACACGGTGGGGACAGGGAGACACGGTGGGGACAGGGAGACACGGTGGGGACAGGGAGACACGGTGGGGACAGGGAGACACGGTGGGGACAGGGAGACACGGTGGGGACAGGGAGACACGGTGGGGACAGGGAGACACGGTGGGGACAGGGAGACACGGTGGGGACAGGGAGACACGGTGCGGACAGGGAGACACGGTGGGGACAGGGAGACAGTGGTGGGGACAGGGAGACACGGTGGGGACAGGGAGACACGGTGGGGACAGGGAGACACGGTGGGGACAGGGAGACACGGTGGGGACAGGGAGACACGGTGGGGACAGGGAGACACGGTGGGGACAGGGAGACACGGTGGGGACAGGGAGACAGTGGAGGGGACAGGGAGACACGGTGGGGACAGGGAGACACGGTGGGGACAGGGAGACACGGTGGGGACAGGGAGACACGGTGGGGACAGGGAGACACGGTGGGGACAGGGAGACACGGTGGGGACAGGGAGACAAGGTGGGGACAGGGAGACAGTGGTGGGGACAGTGAGACACGGTGGGGACAGGGAGACACGGTGGGGACAGGGAGACACGGTGGGGACAGTGAGACAGTGGTGGGGACAGGGAGACACGGTGGGGACAGGGAGACACGGTGGGGACAGGGAGACACGGTGGGGACAGGGAGACACGGTGGGGACAGGGAGACACGGTGGGGACAGGGAGACAGTGGTGGGGACAGGGAGACACGGTGGGGACAGGGAGACACGGTGGGGACAGGGAGACACGGTGGGGACAGGGAGACAGTGGTGGGGACAGGGAGACAGTGGTGGGGACAGGGAGACACGGTGGGGACAGGGAGACACGGTGGGGACAGGGAGACACGGTGGGGACAGTGAGACAAGGTGGGGACAGGGAGACACGGTGGGGACAGGGAGACAGTGGTGGGGACAGGGAGACACGGTGGGGACAGGGAGACACGGTGGGGACAGGGAGACACGGTGGGGACAGGGAGACAGTGGTGGGGACAGGGAGACACGGTGGGGACAGGGAGACACGGTGGGGACAGGGAGACACGGTGGGGACAGGGAGACACGGTGGGGACAGGGAGACACGGTGGGGACAGGGAGACACGGTGGGGACAGGGAGACACGGTGGGGACAGGGAGACACGGTGGGGACAGGGAGACACGGTGGGGACAGGGAGACAGTGGTGGGGACAGGGAGACACGGTGGGGACAGGGAGACACGGTGGGGACAGGGAGACACGGTGGGGACAGGGAGACACGGTGGGGACAGGGAGACAGTGGTGGGGACAGGGAGACACGGTGGGGACAGGGAGACACGGTGGGGACAGGGAGACACGGTGGGGACAGGGAGACACGGTGGGGACAGGGAGACACGGTGGGGACAGGGAGACACGGTGGGGACAGGGAGACACGGTGGGGACAGGGAGACACGGTGGGGACAGGGAGACACGGTGGGGACAGGGAGACACGGTGGGGACAGGGAGACAGTGGAGGGGACAGGGAGACACGGTGGGGACAGGGAGACACGGTGGGGACAGGGAGACACGGTGGGGACAGGGAGACACGGTGGGGACAGGGAGACACGGTGGGGACAGGGAGACACGGTGGGGACAGGGAGACAAGGTGGGGACAGGGAGACAGTGGTGGGGACAGTGAGACACGGTGGGGACAGGGAGACACGGTGGGGACAGGGAGACACGGTGGGGACAGGGAGACACGGTGGGGACAGGGAGACACGGTGGGGACAGGGAGACACGGTGGGGACAGGGAGACACGGTGGGGACAGGGAGACACGGTGGGGACAGGGAGACACGGTGGGGACAGGGAGACAGTGGTGGGGACAGGGAGACACGGTGGGGACAGGGAGACACGGTGGGGACAGGGAGACACGGTGGGGACAGGGAGACACGGTGGGGACAGGGAGACACGGTGGGGACAGGGAGACACGGTGGGGACAGGGAGACACGGTGGGGACAGGGAGACACGGTGGGGACAGTGAGACACGGTGGGGACAGGGAGACACGGTGGGGACAGGGAGACACGGTGGGGACAGGGAGACACGGTGGGGACAGGGAGACACGGTGGGGACAGGGAGACACGGTGGGGACAGTGAGACACGGTGGGGACAGGGAGACACGGTGGGGACAGGGAGACACGGTGGGGACAGGGAGACACGGTGGGGACAGGGAGACAGTGGTGGGGACAGGGAGACACGGTGGGGACAGGGAGACACGGTGGGGACAGGGAGACACGGTGGGGACAGGGAGACACGGTGGGGACAGGGAGACACGGTGGGGACAGGGAGACACGGTGGGGACAGGGAGACAGTGGAGGGGACAGGGAGACACGGTGGGGACAGGGAGACACGGTGGGGACAGGGAGACACGGTGGGGACAGGGAGACACGGTGGGGACAGGGAGACAGTGGAGGGGACAGGGAGACACGGTGGGGACAGGGAGACACGGTGGGGACAGTGAGACACGGTGGGGACAGGGAGACACGGTGGGGACAGGGAGACACGGTGGGGACAGGGAGACACGGTGGGGACAGGAAGACACGGTGGGGACAGGGAGACACGGTGGGGACAGGGAGACACGGTGGGGACAGGAAGACACGGTGGGGACAGGGAGACACGGTGGGGACAGGGAGACACGGTGGGGACAGGGAGACACGGTGGGGACAGGGAGACACGGTGGGGACAGGGAGACACGGTGGGGACAGGGAGACAGTGGTGGAGACAGGGAGACACGGTGGGGACAGGGAGACACGGTGGGGACAGGGAGACACGGTGGGGACAGGGAGACACGGTGGGGACAGGGAGACACGGTGGGGACAGGGAGACACGGTGGGGACAGGGAGACACGGTGGGGACAGGGAGACACGGTGGGGACAGTGAGACACGGTGGGGACAGTGAGACACGGTGGGGACAGTGAGACACGGTGGGGACAGTGAGACACGGTGGGGACAGGGAGACACGGTGGGGACAGGGAGACACGGTGGGGACAGGGAGACACGGTGGGGACAGGGAGACAGTGGTGGGGACAGGGAGACACGGTGGGGACAGGGAGACAGTGGTGGTGGAGGGGGGGAGTGTTAGTTCCGGTTTAAGTACTCATGGCGTTAGTACTGATGGTGTGAGGCGAGTACCCAGGTGAGATAGACGGACACACACACACAAGAGAGACAGGCGGAGACTCGTTGAGATAGACAACAACAACCGCCATTCGCCACTAAGTGGCGGTGACGTCACCACGACGCTTGTGCCAGGCCATGTGCACCTTGAGGCCATGTGAAGTGTCGAACGCCTGCTGGTAGGGAGGTCACGGGGCAGACCCAGGTGCCACGGGTCGACTGACTGAGATGACTGGCTGATGCACCACCTGTGCCCCCTACTGTGCCAACTTGCTGTGCTTTAGCCACCCGGCGCTCCGCTCGTTGTTCTGAGCGTCGCTCCTCCGCCCTCCGTTGTTGTTGGAGGGCGACTGCCTCCAACTGCCCAGTAGCATCCTTCACGAGCCTCCTCCACAGAGGCCGATCTTGACACCGCTGGTACCAGTCATCAGCAAGTCCACTCAGCTCCACGTCCTCCTGTACCACATCACTCCAATCACTCCATCTCTTATCTAGCCCGTGCCGCGCCCGTTTAGCCCCCTCGATCCGGCCGAACAAAAGCTGTTTCGGCATGCGGTGGCTGGGCATGCGGGCTACATGACCCAGCCAACGCAGCCTTGCCTGCTGGAGGAGCTCACCGATGGGACCTTGCCCAGATCTTTCAAGGATTTTTGAGCTCCTCACACAATCCAGCCTGGTTAAACCCAGGATAGATCATAGGCAGGCCAGCCTAAATGTTTCTAACCGGCGAAGATGCTCCATTAGGGGGGTCCACGTTTCGCAAGCGTAGAAAAGGGAGGGAATGACCGTGGCCGAGAAGACCTGAAGCTTCGTGCGGAGCGACAGACCAGATAGCTTCCACACAGCGTTACTCAACCGATGAAAATATATTGCCGCTCGACTGATTCGGAGCGAGACCTCTGCTGTTAAACCGGAGCCGGTCATGAGCACACTGCCCAGGAATGGGAAACTCTCCACTCTCTCCACAACTGCCCCATCACCAATTGGGAGTTGTGGGGGTGGAGTGTCCGATGGTACAAAATACCCAGGCAGGTGCTTAGTTTTGGTGGGGCTGATGGTAAGGCCCCATCTCTTAGTGGTACGCTCCAGTCTCAGCAGCAGCGTCTCCAACTTCTCATCTGAGTGAGCAGCAATTACCAAATCATCAGCATACATAACGTGGTTGAGCAATAGGGAGCCATCCCTTGACCGCACCCGGGCATCGATCAGCCTCCCATTATATCTGTACAAAATGGAAATTCCCCTGGTACAGCTATTGCAGGCTTCATGAACTACGTGGTCAAAATAGATGTTAAATAATGTGGGAGCCAGAGGACATCCCTGTCGCACCCCAAGGTGTACAGGGAATGGCTCTGACTCCCGACCACGTAGTTTTACCCCGGGCCCGCTCACCATCATGATGGTCCTTAATGATCGTGAGCAGCGGGTCAGGGACTCCAAAAGCACGAAGAACAACCCAGAGTCAGGCCTACTGATGGTATCATAGGCCTTGACCAGGTCAATAAAGCAGAGATGTAGGTCTTGTTGGAATTCCCTACACCTCTGCTGTAGCAGACGGGACAGAAAATATGGCATCTGTGCAGGACCGCCCTTTCCTGAAACCGCATTGGGGCTCCGCAAGCCTCTCCTCAGCGAGCCTGGCAAGGCGATGTTGAATAATCCTTGCCAGGACCTTTCCCGGCACACTGAGGAGTGAGATGCCCCTGTAGTTGTTACAGTCTGTGCGGTCCCCCTTCTTAAAGAGGGGGACCGCCAGGGCATCCTTCCAATCCTGCGGAACCCGTCCAGTGGTCCAGACTGTTGTTATGATGTCATATAGGGCAGTCTGTGCACAAACGCCACCCTCCCTCAGCATTTCGCTGGTCTCAGACTCTGGATCGCCTTCAGTACTTCCTCAACAGATGGCACTTCAGCCAGCCACTCACAGGGGGTGACTTCTTCCTCCAATATTTGAGGCACCGCAGCCTCAGCAGGGTCATCCTCACTTTGTGCCACGATGTTTTCCAGGCTGAGGGATTTCCCCTCCCCCAGGACCTCACAGAAATGCTCAGCAAAATCTGCAAACCTGTTCCTGGGGGGGGTTGGAGATTGAATCACCGTTTTTTCCCCTAATGATGGTAATAGGTGTGGCGCTGCAGGTTACTTTTTTGATGGAGTTAAATAGAGATTTGTGATCGTGGGCCACTGAGGCAGACTCCATCTCCTCAGCAACCCGCGACCACCACCCATCCTTGCAGCGCCTCACGGCTCTCCGAACCTCCGAGCGAAGGCTGCGGTAAGCCCTCCTCATTCTCTGACGTGGGATTCTGTAGCCGGTGACAGTGGGCCTGTCGCTTTTTCTCAACCATCCTGAACACCTCCTCCGTCAGCCAGGGTCTCTGGGGAGGTCCGGACCGCGTACCCAAAGCAGCCATTGCAGCTGCATGAGTCACAGTCCTAAACCTCGCCCATTTGAGACAAGACGGACACAAATAAGACAAAGCTCCCCCGTGTAGCCTCGACGGACTGTAGGGGCAAGGCGCTGTTAGCGAGCACCTATTAAGGCGCACGCACACGCACACACACACACACACACGCACGCGGAGACTCAGACAGCGTTAAGTGCTCAACCAGGCAAGTACCTGGGCGAGTACCCGGGTGAGTGCCCGGGTGAGTACCCGGGTGAGTACCCGGGTGAGTGCCCTGGTGAGTAACCAGGTGAGTACCCAGGTGAATACCTGGGTGAGTAACAGGGTGAGTAACCAGGCCGAGTACCCGGGTGAGTAACCAGGTGAGTACCCAGGTGAATACCTGGGTGAGTAACAGGGTGAGTAACCAGGCGAGTACCCGGGTGAGTAACCAGGCGAGTACCCGGGTGAGTACTCAGGTGAGTACCCGGGTGAGTACCCGGGTGAGTACCCGGGTGAGTACCCGGGTGAGTAACCAGGTGAGTACCCAGGTGAGTAACCAGGTGAGTACCCAGGTGAGTACCCGGGTGAGTACCCAGGTGAGTACCCAGGTGAGTACCCAGGTGAGTACCCGGGTGAGTGCCCGGGTGAGTGCCCAGGTGAGTACCCAGGTGAGTAACCATGCGAGTACCCGGGTGAGTACCCAGGCGAGTACCCGGGTGAGTACCCGGGTGAGTGCCCGGGTGAGTGCCCGGGTGAGTGCCCGGGTGAGTAACCAGGCGAGTACCCAGGTGAGTACCTGGGTGAGTAACCAGGTACTCACCCGGCTGAGTACCCGGGTGAGTACCCAGGCGAGTACCCAGGTGAGTACCCGGGTGAGTAACAGGTACTCACCCGGCTGAGTACCCGGGTGAGTACCCAGGTGAGTACCCAGGTGGAGTACCCGGGTGAGTACCCAGGTGAGTACCCAGGTGAGTGCCCGTGCGAGTCGCTACCCAGCGCATCGCTCACCCGGGGTACTGCGGTGGGGGGCTGGCCCCCCCCCCCGCCTCGAGGCGCTCTCTCTGCACCTCGGCCACGACATCCTCATAGGAGGGAAGTCCAAACAGGCGGCCGCCCCCCCCCCCTTCGTCCCCCCCCGCCTCCTCCCCCCCCTCCACGAGCCCCGGGCGGTAGGGGGGCCCCCCCCCCACCCTCCTCGTCGTCGTAGGGGGAGAGGGGCGTGCCCCCCGCGGGGAAGGCCGTGAGGGGGACCCTGGTGGGTGGGGGCGAGGGGGGGGGGGGGAGGGGGAGAGGGGAGGGGGGAGAGGCGGAATCAGCGTCGTCGTCAATGTCGTCATGATCATCGTCGTCATCGTCATGATCGTCGTCATCGTCATGATCATCACCATCGTCATCATTGTCGTCATGATCATCGCCATCGTCATCGTCATCAATGTCGTCATGATCATCGTCATTATCGTCGTCGCCATTGCCATCAATGTCGTCATGATCATCGCCATCATCATCGCCATCGTCATTAATGTCGTCAGGATCGTCATTATCATCGTCGCCATCGTCATGATCATCGCCATCGTCATCGTCATCAATGTCGTCATGATCGTCGTCATGATCGTCGTCATAATCGTCGTCATAATCGTCGTCATGATCGTCGTCATGATCGTCGCCATCGCCATCGTCATTAATATCGTCATGATCATCGTCATTATCATCATCGCCATCGTCATCAATGTCGTCATGATCATCGCCATCGTCATTATCATCATCGCCATCGCCATCGTCATGATCGCCATCGTCATGATCATCGTCGTCACCACCATCGTCATCAATGTCGTCATGATCATCGTCATTATCATCATCGTCATGATCATCGTCATCGTCATCAATGTTCGTCATCAATGTCGT